>NC_036443.1:32066716-32261716 GCF_002775205.1 Xiphophorus maculatus | reverse complement strand
GTATACACACCACGTTTGGTCACATGTCATCCTATGGTTCGGAAGTTATGGAGCTTGATCACTTTTTTTTTTGTATGGGTGTCTATGGCAGCTATGTCAACGGAAGGACCCACAACCACCAAACTTACAGGCTACGTGGACATGTTCCCGAGGACTCTGGAGGCCAAGTATGGGCCCACTACCTCAAATACTTTTGGAGTTATTGAGCTTGATCACACTCATTTTCTGGTTTTCATCCTATATCCTAACCCTAACCCTAACCCTAACCTTAACCCTAACCCTAACCCTAACCCTAACCCTAACCCTAACCCTAACCCTAACCCTAACCCCTAACCCTTACCCTAACCCTAACCCTAACCCTAACTCCAACAAGCATGACATATCATAGCTTTTCTGACTCGGGGGGACCGGCTGAGCACGGGAAACACACTCCCAGCTCGATACCACCTTCCTGGCCAAACCTCAAAATGAATGGGAGTCTATGGCAGCTATAGGAAGGGAAGGGCCCAGGGACACCAAACTCGGTGGAGACCTGGACGGGGTCGTGACATGTTTACACACCAACTTTGGTTAGCTTGGGACTTACACTTTGGAAGTTATGGAGCTCGGGTCGTTTTTCTTTTGAATGGGTGTCAATGGCAGCTATGTGAAGGGAAGGGGCTACGGCCACCAAACTTTAATAGAATGTGGGTCCCTCCCATGGGTACCTGTGGGCCCAATATGGTCCCCCTCACTCTTATACTTTTTCACTTACAGAGCTCGGGTCGTCCACTTTTCTGGTTTTCATCCTATATCCTAACCCAAACCCAAAATTCTTGTAACCCAAACCCAAGTTTCTTCACTTACCTTAACCTCACCCAAGGTTCTTCACTTACCCTAACCAAACCCAAGATTCTTCACTTAACCTAACCTCACCCAAGGTTCTTCCCTTAACCTAACCTCACCAAAGGTTCTTCCCTTAACCTAACCAAGCCCAAAATTCTTCCCTTAACCTAACCAAACCCAAGATTCTTCACTTAACCTAACCTCACAGGGGTCAGAACGTCGCCCAAAATCCTCTCCCAGGACCACTCTCCAGGCACTCAGGACACTCCAAAACGCACTCTGGTAAGGTTCCCACAAGTACCCAAAAACACAACACTTAGAGCAATTTTTACCCTTTTTGCAAACTCCACCAACCGTGGCAAATGACATGTCTGCGGACTCAGGGGGATCGGCTGAGCACGGAAAACACAATCCCAGCTCGATCCGACGCTCCTAGCAAAAATTCAAAATCAATGGGAGTCTATGGCAGCTATGTCATAGGAAGGGGCCACAGCCACCAAACTCGGTGGAGACCTGGAGGGGGTCGACACATGTATACACACCACGTTTGGTCACATGTCATCCTATGGTTCGGAAGTTATGGAGCTTGATCACTTTTTTTTTTGTATGGGTGTCTATGGCAGCTATGTCAACGGAAGGACCCACAACCACCAAACTTACAGGCTACGTGGACATGTTCCCGAGGACTCTGGAGGCCAAGTATGGGCCCACTACCCTCAAATACTTTTGGAGTTATTGAGCTTGATCACACTCATTTTCTGGTTTTCATCCTATATCCTAACCCTAACCCCTAACCCTTACCCTAACCCTAACCCTAACCCTAACCCTAACCCTAACTCCAACAAGCATGACATATCATAGCTTTTCTGACTCGGGGGGACCGGCTGAGCACGGGAAACACACTCCCAGCTCGATACCACCTTCCTGGCCAAACCTCAAAATGAATGGGAGTCTATGGCAGCTATAGGAAGGGAAGGGCCCAGGGACACCAAACTCGGTGGAGACCTGGACGGGGTCGTGACATGTTTACACACCAACTTTGGTTAGCTTGGGACTTACACTTTGGAAGTTATGGAGCTCGGGTCGTTTTTCTTTTGAATGGGTGTCAATGGCAGCTATGTGAAGGGAAGGGGCTACGGCCACCAAACTTTAATAGAATGTGGGTCCCTCCCATGGGTACCTGTGGGCCCAATATGGTCCCCCTCACTCTTATACTTTTTCACTTACAGAGCTCGGGTCGTCCACTTTTCTGGTTTTCATCCTATATCCTAACCCAAACCCAAAATTCTTGTAACCCAAACCCAAGTTTCTTCACTTACCTTAACCTCACCCAAGGTTCTTCACTTACCCTAACCAAACCCAAGATTCTTCACTTAACCTAACCTCACCCAAGGTTCTTCCCTTAACCTAACCTCACCAAAGGTTCTTCCCTTAACCTAACCAAGCCCAAAATTCTTCCCTTAACCTAACCAAACCCAAGATTCTTCACTTAACCTAACCTCACAGGGGTCAGAACGTCGCCCAAAATCCTCTCCCAGGACCACTCTCCAGGCACTCAGGACACTCCAAACGCACTCTGGTAAGGTTCCCACAAGTACCCAAAAACACAACACTTAGAGCAATTTTTACCCTTTTTGCAAACTCCACCAACCGTGGCAAATGACATGTCTGCGGACTCAGGGGGATCGGCTGAGCACGGAAAACACAATCCCAGCTCGATCCGACGCTCCTAGCAAAAATTCAAAATCAATGGGAGTCTATGGCAGCTATGTCATAGGAAGGGGCCACAGCCACCAAACTCGGTGGAGACCTGGAGGGGGTCGACACATGTATACACACCACGTTTGGTCACATGTCATCCTATGGTTCGGAAGTTATGGAGCTTGATCACTTTTTTTTTTGTATGGGTGTCTATGGCAGCTATGTCAACGGAAGGACCCACAACCACCAAACTTACAGGCTACGTGGACATGTTCCCGAGGACTCTGGAGGCCAAGTATGGGCCCACTACCTCAAATACTTTTGGAGTTATTGAGCTTGATCACACTCATTTTCTGGTTTTCATCCTATATCCTAACCCTTACCCTAACCCTAACCCTAACCCTTACCCTAACCCTTACCCTAACCCTAACCCTAACCCTACCCTAACCCTAACCCTAACCCCTAACCCTAACCCTAACCCTATTTAGGGCCAGGGCCAAAAAAGTGTACATTTGGGAGGAAAAAAGGGCCTTTTTCTAAAAATTCTGGAGGGCTAACCCTAGGTCGTAGGGTTACGGGGTCAGTCTCTAAAAATCCGGTTATCCCTCGTTACCCCTATGACCCCCCCTAACGATTTTTAAGACCCCCGGTCTCCCCGTCAGAGACCCCCAAAGAGGACAAACTTTTCACGAAAATCATGGCTTTTGCTCCCTCGTGGCAAGATTCGCTGTAGTAACGTGTTTCTGCCACCAGATGGCATCGTTGCCATCTCGGTGTTTATCTCAATGGGGAAAACTGCCATTTGGGTATTGGACCCGAACTTGCCACATGGGTATTCCATCAATGGGGGTGTTGCCACTTGGGTATTTTTACCCATACAACTGACACTTTGTCACATTTCACTCCATTGGGGCTTGCCAATTGGGTGTTTATGACAATGGGGGCTTGCCACCTGGGTATTCGTGAACATGGGGGCTTGCCACCTGGGTGTTTATGTCAATGGGGGCTTGCCACTTGGGGACCAGGGCAGATCATGGAGCTCATTTACCCAGGGATAGGGCACCCAAAGCCCGCATGGAGGTTGGGTGACAGACCCCTTGGACCTCCAGAGAACCAGGGGGGGACTCATGGAGCTCCTTTACCCAGGAATGGAGCACCATAACCCCGCATGGAGGTTGGATGAAACAGCCCCTGGACCTCCAGAGAACCAGGGGGACTCATGGAGCTCCTTTACCCAGGGATAGGGTATGGGGCTTGCCAAATGGGGGTATATGACCACGGGGGTGTTGCCACTTGGGGGACCAACACTTAAGCACCATTCAAACCTGGGGACCCACACTTAGGGTTAAGCACCGTCCCAACCTGGGTACCCAAACTTGCCAAATGGGGGTATATGACCACGGGGGTGTTGCCACTTGGGGGACCAACACTTAAGCACCATTCAAACCTGGGGACCCAGACTTAAGCCAAATGGGTGTTTAGGACTATGGGGGTCTTGCCACTTTGTGGACCCACACTTAAGCACCCTTCGAACCTGGGTATCCCACACTTAGGGTTAAGCACTGTCCCAACCTGGGTACCCAAACTTGCCAAATGGGGGTATATGACCACGGGGGTGTTGCCACTTGGGGGACCAACACTTAAGCACCATTCAAACCTGGGGACCCAGACTTAAGCCAAATGGGTGTTTAGGACTATGGGGGTCTTGCCACTTTGTGGACCCACACTTAAGCACCCTTCGAACCTGGGTATCCCACACTTAGGGTTAAGCACTGTCCCAACCTGGGTACCCAAACTTGCCAAATGGGGGTATATGACCACGGGGGTGTTGCCACTTGGGGGACCAACACTTAAGCACCATTCAAACCTGGGGACCCAGACTTAAGCCAAATGGGTGTTTAGGACTATGGGGGTCTTGCCACTTTGTGGACCCACACTTAAGCACCCTTCGAACCTGGGTATCCCACACTTAAGCACCCCTCCGCGGACTACACCCACCAGTCCGCACGGCCCAGAGTCTCGTGCCCCTGGTAAGGCTCCCTTTATGGACATGGCTTGCCACTTGGGTATTCGTGAACATGGGGCTTGCCACTTGGGGGACCAAGGGTTAAGCACCGTCCCAACCTGGGTACCCACACTTGCCAAATGGGGGTATATGACCACGGGGGTGTTGCCACTTGGGGGACCAACACTTAAGCACCGTTGGACCCTGGGGACCCACACTTAAGCCAAATGGGTGTTTAGGACTATGGGGGTCTTGCCACTTTGTGGACCCACACTTAAGCACCCTTCGAACCTGGGTACCCCACACTTAAGCACCCCTCCGCGGACTACACCCACCAGTACGCATGGCCCAGAGTCTCGTGCCCCTGGTAAGGCTCCCTTTGTGAACATAGGCTGCCACCTGGGTGTTTATGTCAATGGGAGGGTTGCCACCTGGGTATTCGAGTACATGGGGCTTGCCACCTGGGTGTTTATGACAATGGGGGCTTGCCACTTGGGTATTCGTGAACATGGGGGGTTGCCACTTGGGTGTTTATGACAATGGGGGCTTGCCACCTGGGTATTCGTGAACATGGGGCTTGCCACCTGGGTGTTTATGTCAATGGGAGGGTTGCCACCTGGGTATTCGAGTACATGGGGCTTGCCACCTGGGTGTTTATGACAATGGGGGCTTGCCACTTGGGTATTCGTGAACATGGGGGGTTGCCACTTGGGTGTTTATGACAATGGGGGCTTGCCACCTGGGTATTCGTGAACATGGGGCTTGCCACCTGGGTGTTTATGTCAATGGGAGGGTTGCCACCTGGGTATTCGAGTACATGGGGCTTGCCACCTGGGTGTTTATATCAATGGGAGGCTTGCCACATGGGTATTCGTGAACATGGGGCTTGCAACCTGGGTGTTTATGTCAATGGGAGGCTTGCCACTTTGGGGACCAACACTTAAGGACCGTTCGAACATGGGTACCCCACACTTAAGCACCCCTCCGCGGACTAGACCCACCAGCATGCATGGCCCAGAGTCTCGCGCCCCTGGTAAGGCTCCCTTTGTGAACATGGGCTTGCCAAATGGGTATTCGGCACCATTGGGGCTTGCCACATTTCAATATAAATGCTCTGCCATCTGGGCACATTGACCCTGGCTTCCCCGTGGCACAATGGTTAAGAAGCTTGCCTCCCACCCGGCAGAGCCTGGTTCGATACCAGCTTGGGACGCTGAGCTGCAGGACTTGCCATTCGGGTATCACTTTCAAATGCATTGATGCCAAATGGGAACCAACATTCACGGGGGCTTTAAGGGGGGGTCCCGCGCATTTATTGGGCCAAAGGTGGGCTCGGGTCATCACACACACTTGGAAGAATAAACGAAACCAGGCACAACCTCCTCTGATGACCCCCTGCTCTGGGGGGGCTTTGCCAAGGAATGGAGCACCATAACCCCGCATGGAGGTTGGGAGACAGACCCCTTGGACCTCCAGACAACCAGGGGGGACTCATGGAGCTTCTGTACCCAGGAATGGAGCACCATAACCCCGCATGGAGGTTGGGAGACAGACCCCTTGGACCTCCAGACAACCAGGGGGGACTCATGGAGCTCATTTACCCAGGGCTAGGGCACTGAAAGCCCGCATGGAGGGCAGATGAACCACCCCCATGGACCTCCAGAGAACCAGGGGGACTCATGGAGGTTAAGTACCCAGGAATGGAGCACCATAACCCCGCATGGAGGTTGGGAGACAGACCCCTTGGACCTCCAGACAACCAGGGGTGACTCATGGAGCTCATTTACCCAGGGCTAGGGCACTGAAAGCCCGCATGGAGGGCAGATGAACCACCCCCATGGACCTCCAGAGAACCAGGGGGACTCATGGAGGTTAAGTACCCAGGAATGGAGCACCATAACCCCGCATGGAGGTTGGGAGACAGACCCCTTGGACCTCCAGAGAACCAGGGGGACTCATGGAGCTTAAGTACTTGGACCTCCAGAGAACCAGGGCACATCATGGTGCTCAAGTACCCAGGAATGGAGCACCATAACCCCGCATGGAGGTTGGATGAAACAGCCCCTGGACCTCCAGAGAACCAGGAGGACTTATGGAGCTTAAGTACTTGGACCTCCAGAGAACCAGGGCACATCATGGAGCTCAGGTACCCAGGAATGGAGCACCATAACCCCGCATGGAGGTTGAATGAACCACCCCTATGGACCTCCAGAGAACCAGGGGGACTTATGGAGCTCATTTACCCAGGAATGGAGCACCATAACCCCGCAAGGAGGACAGATGAAACAGCCCCTGGACCTCCAGAGAACCAGGGGGACTCATGGAGCTTAAGTACTTGGACCTCCAGAGAACCAGGGCACATCATGGTGCTCAAGTACCCAGGAATGGAGCACCATAACCCCGCATGGAGGTTGGATGAACCACCCCCATGGACCTCCAGAGAACCAGGGGGACTCATGGAGCTCATTTACCCAGGGCTAGGGCACTGAAAGCCCGCATGGAGGGCAGATGAACCACCCCCATGGACCTCCAGAGAACCAGGGGGACTCATGGAGGTTAAGTACCCAGGAATGGAGCACCATAACCCCGCATGGAGGACAGATGAACCACCCCCATGGACCTCCAGAGAACCAGGGCACATCTTCACTGAACACTTGGACCTCCAGAGAACCAGGGCACATCATGGAGCTCAAGTACCCAGGAATGGAGCACCATAACCCCGCATGGAGGTTGGATGAACCACCCCCATGGACCTCCAGAGAACCAGGGGGACTCATGGAGCTCATTTACCCAGGGCTAGGGCACTGAAAGCCCGCATGGAGGGCAGATGAACCACCCCCATGGACCTCCAGAGAACCAGGGGGACTCATGGAGGTTAAGTACCCAGGAATGGAGCACCATAACCCCGCATGGAGGACAGATGAACCACCCCCATGGACCTCCAGAGAACCAGTGCACATCTTCACTGAACACTTGGACCTCCAGAGAACCAGGGCACATCATGGAGCTCAAGTACCCAGGAATGGAGCACCATAACCCCGCATGGAGGTTGGATGAACCACCCCTTGGACCTCCAGAGTAGTACCCATGAACCACCCCCATGGACCTCCAGAGAACCAGGGCACATCTTCACTGAACACTTGGACCTCCAGAGAACCAGGGCACACCATGGAGCTCAAGTACCCAGGAATGGAGCACCATAACCCCGCATGGAGGTTGGATGAACCACCCCTTGGACCTCCAGAGTAGTACCCATGAACCACCAGCACTCAGACACTTAGCAAACAAAGCTAAGCCACTTTGCCACAAGGGAACACCGGTCAGAACACCCAAGTGGCAGGCCTCCCCTCCCCCACACCAGCCAGGGACCACACTACCCATGAACCACCAGCACTCAGACACTTAGCACACCCAGCTAAGCCACTTTGCCACCAAGGAACACAGGTCAGAATACCCAAGTGGCAGGCCTCCCCATCCCCCACAATGCCCGTGGACCACACTACCCATGAACCACCAGCACTCAGACACTTAGCACACCCAGCTAACCCACTTTGCCACCAAGGATCACCGGTCGGAACACCCAGGTGGCAGGCCCTCTGAGCTGAAAGTGAAAATCTGACACGATTCTATTCCTAATACAAGAGCTCCATCCAGGGGATTTTGCATGAACTGCATCTGCACCGGTATGGCACCAAAAGCGCCCAAATGGCCCATTCAAAGGAATACCGGGGTGGCAAACGAGCTCTTGCAGCCACTTGGGAATAGTGGCAGCCACTGCGGTGCAAAAGCCTATGGGAAATTTTGCCACTTCGGACCGTGGCCCTAACCCTAACCCTAACCCTAACCCTAACCCTAACCCTAACCCTAACCTTAACCCTAACCCTAACCCTAACCCTAACCCCTAACCCTAACCCTAACCCTAACCCTAACCCTAACTCCAACAAGCATGACATATCATAGCTTTTCTGACTCGGGGGGACCGGCTGAGCACGGGAAACACACTCCCAGCTCGATACCACCTTCCTGGCCAAACCTCAAAATGAATGGGAGTCTATGGCAGCTATAGGAAGGGAAGGGCCCAGGGACACCAAACTCGGTGGAGACCTGGACGGGGTCGTGACATGTTTACACACCAACTTTGGTTAGCTTGGGACTTACACTTTGGAAGTTATGGAGCTCGGGTCGTTTTTCTTTTGAATGGGTGTCAATGGCAGCTATGTGAAGGGAAGGGGCTACGGCCACCAAACTTTAATAGAATGTGGGTCCCTCCCATGGGTACCTGTGGGCCCAATATGGTCCCCCTCACTCTTATACTTTTTGACTTACAGAGCTCGGGTCGTCCACTTTTCTGGTTTTCATCCTATATCCTAACCCAAACCCAAAATTCTTGTAACCCAAACCCAAGTTTCTTCACTTACCTTAACCTCACCCAAGGTTCTTCACTTACCCTAACCAAACCCAAGATTCTTCACTTAACCTAACCTCACCCAAGGTTCTTCCCTTAACCTAACCTCACCAAAGGTTCTTCCCTTAACCTAACCAAGCCCAAAATTCTTCCCTTAACCTAACCAAACCCAAGATTCTTCACTTAACCTAACCTCACAGGGGTCAGAACGTCGCCCAAAATCCTCTCCCAGGACCACTCTCCAGGCACTCAGGACACTCCAAAACGCACTCTGGTAAGGTTCCCACAAGTACCCAAAAACACAACACTTAGAGCAATTTTTACCCTTTTTGCAAACTCCACCAACCGTGGCAAATGACATGTCTGCGGACTCAGGGGGATCGGCTGAGCACGGAAAACACAATCCCAGCTCGATCCGACGCTCCTAGCAAAAATTCAAAATCAATGGGAGTCTATGGCAGCTATGTCATAGGAAGGGGCCACAGCCACCAAACTCGGTGGAGACCTGGAGGGGGTCGACACATGTATACACACCACGTTTGGTCACATGTCATCCTATGGTTCGGAAGTTATGGAGCTTGATCACTTTTTTTTTTGTATGGGTGTCTATGGCAGCTATGTCAACGGAAGGACCCACAACCACCAAACTTACAGGCTACGTGGACATGTTCCCGAGGACTCTGGAGGCCAAGTATGGGCCCACTACCTCAAATACTTTTGGAGTTATTGAGCTTGATCACACTCATTTTCTGGTTTTCATCCTATATCCTAACCCTAACCCCTAACCCTTACCCTAACCCTAACCCTAACCCTAACCCTAACCCTAACTCCAACAAGCATGACATATCATAGCTTTTCTGACTCGGGGGGACCGGCTGAGCACGGGAAACACACTCCCAGCTCGATACCACCTTCCTGGCCAAACCTCAAAATGAATGGGAGTCTATGGCAGCTATAGGAAGGGAAGGGCCCAGGGACACCAAACTCGGTGGAGACCTGGACGGGGTCGTGACATGTTTACACACCAACTTTGGTTAGCTTGGGACTTACACTTTGGAAGTTATGGAGCTCGGGTCGTTTTTCTTTTGAATGGGTGTCAATGGCAGCTATGTGAAGGGAAGGGGCTACGGCCACCAAACTTTAATAGAATGTGGGTCCCTCCCATGGGTACCTGTGGGCCCAATATGGTCCCCCTCACTCTTATACTTTTTCACTTACAGAGCTCGGGTCGTCCACTTTTCTGGTTTTCATCCTATATCCTAACCCAAACCCAAAATTCTTGTAACCCAAACCCAAGTTTCTTCACTTACCTTAACCTCACCCAAGGTTCTTCACTTACCCTAACCAAACCCAAGATTCTTCACTTAACCTAACCTCACCCAAGGTTCTTCCCTTAACCTAACCTCACCAAAGGTTCTTCCCTTAACCTAACCAAGCCCAAAATTCTTCCCTTAACCTAACCAAACCCAAGATTCTTCACTTAACCTAACCTCACAGGGGTCAGAACGTCGCCCAAAATCCTCTCCCAGGACCACTCTCCAGGCACTCAGGACACTCCAAAACGCACTCTGGTAAGGTTCCCACAAGTACCCAAAAACACAACACTTAGAGCAATTTTTACCCTTTTTGCAAACTCCACCAACCGTGGCAAATGACATGTCTGCGGACTCAGGGGGATCGGCTGAGCACGGAAAACACAATCCCAGCTCGATCCGACGCTCCTAGCAAAAATTCAAAATCAATGGGAGTCTATGGCAGCTATGTCATAGGAAGGGGCCACAGCCACCAAACTCGGTGGAGACCTGGAGGGGGTCGACACATGTATACACACCACGTTTGGTCACATGTCATCCTATGGTTCGGAAGTTATGGAGCTTGATCACTTTTTTTTTTGTATGGGTGTCTATGGCAGCTATGTCAACGGAAGGACCCACAACCACCAAACTTACAGGCTACGTGGACATGTTCCCGAGGACTCTGGAGGCCAAGTATGGGCCCACTACCTCAAATACTTTTGGAGTTATTGAGCTTGATCACACTCATTTTCTGGTTTTCATCCTATATCCTTAACCCTAACCCTACCCTAACCCTTACCCTAACCCTACCCTAACCCTAACCCTAACCCTTACCCTTACCCCTAACCCTAACCCTAACCCTAACCCTAACCCTTACCCTAACCCTAACCCTACCCTACCCTACCCTAACCCTAACCCTAACCCTAACCCTACCCTAACCCTAACCCTAACCCTAACCCTAACCCTACCCTACCCTACCCTAACCCTAACCCTTACCCTAACCCTAACCCTTACCCTAACCCTAACCCTTACCCTCCCTTAACCTAACCTCACCCAAGGTTCTTCCCTTACCCTAACCAAGCCCAAGACTCTTCACTTACCCTAACCAAACCCAAGATTCTTCACTTAACCTAACCTCACAGGAGTCAAAACGTCTCCCAAAAACCTCTCCCAGGACCACTCTCCAGGCACTCAGGACACTCCAAAACGCACTCTGGTAAGGTTCCCACAAGTACCCAAAAACACAACACTTAGAGCAATTTTTACCCTTTTTGCAAACTCCACCAACCGTGGCAAATGACATGTCTGCGGACTCAGGGGGATCGGCTGAGCACGGAAAACACAATCCCAGCTCGATCCGACGCTCCTAGCAAAACTTGAAAAATCAATGGGAGTCTATGGCAGCTATAAGAAGGGAACGGGCCAGGGACACCAAACCTGGAGGGAAGGTGGGAGAGGGCAAGGGCTCTATACACACCGAGTTTGGTAACTGTACACCTTATGGTTCGGGAGTTATAGAGAGTGTACCCTTTTTTCAAATGTATGGGAGTCAATGGCAGCTATGTCAAGGGAAGGGGCTACGGCCACCAAACTTACAGGGTACCTGGGGACCCTCCATGAGTGCCTGGAGGCCAAGTATGGGACCCATAAGTCTTTTACTTTTTGACTTACAGAGAGTGAACCACTGACTTTTCTGGTTTTCATCCTATATCCCTAGTCTGGCCGATTTTCAAAAGTTCACCAAGCATCACATATCATACGTCTTCTGACTCAGGGGGACCGGCTGAGCACGGGAAACCCACTCCCAGCTCGATCCCACCTTTCTGGCCAAACTTGAAAAATGAATGGGAGTCTATGGCAGCTACAAGAAGGGAAGGGGCTAGGGACGCCAAACTCGGTGGGGACCTGGAGGGGGTCCACACATGTATACACGCCCAGTTTGGTCAACTTGGCATGTATAGTTTTTCACTTACAGAGCTTGCTCACTTTTTTTTTTATATGGGTGTCAATGGCAGCTATGTCAACGGAATGAGCCATGGACACAAAACTTACAGGGAAGGTGGACATGTTCCCAAGGACTCTCGAGGCCAAGTATGGGCCCACTACCTCAAATACTTTTCGAGTTATTGAGCTTGCTCACTTGAATTTTCTGGTTTTCATCCTATATCCTAACCCTAACCCTAACCCCTAACCCTAACCCTAACCCTAACCCTAACCCTAACCCTAACCCTTACCCTAACCCTAACCCTAACCCTATCCTAACCCTAACCCTAACCCTAACCCTAACCTAACCTCACCCAAGGTTCTTCCCTTAACCTAACCTCACCCAAGGTTCTTCCCTTACCCTAACCAAGCCCAAGACTCTTCACTTACCCTAACCAAACCCAAGATTCTTCACTTAACCTAACCTCACAGGAGTCAAAACGTCTCCCAAAAACCTCTCCCAGGACCACTCTCCAGGCACTCAGGACACTCCAAAACGCACTCTGGTAAGGTTCCCACAAGTACCCAAAAACACAACACTTAGAGCAATTTTTACCCTTTTTGCAAACTCCACCAACCGTGGCAAATGACATGTCTGCGGACTCAGGGGGATCGGCTGAGCACGGAAAACACAATCCCAGCTCGATCCGACGCTCCTAGCAAAACTTGAAAAATCAATGGGAGTCTATGGCAGCTATAAGAAGGGAACGGGCCAGGGACACCAAACCTGGAGGGAAGGTGGGAGAGGGCAAGGGCTCTATACACACCGAGTTTGGTAACTGTACACCTTATGGTTCGGGAGTTATAGAGAGTGTACCCTTTTTTCAAATGTATGGGAGTCAATGGCAGCTATGTCAAGGGAAGGGGCTACGGCCACCAAACTTACAGGGTACCTGGGGACCCTCCATGAGTGCCTGGAGGCCAAGTATGGGACCCATAAGTCTTTTACTTTTTGACTTACAGAGAGTGAACCACTGACTTTTCTGGTTTTCATCCTATATCCCTAGTCTGGCCGATTTTCAAAAGTTCACCAAGCATCACATATCATACGTCTTCTGACTCAGGGGGACCGGCTGAGCACGGGAAACCCACTCCCAGCTCGATCCCACCTTTCTGGCCAAACTTGAAAAATGAATGGGAGTCTATGGCAGCTACAAGAAGGGAAGGGGCTAGGGACGCCAAACTCGGTGGGGACCTGGAGGGGGTCCACACATGTATACACGCCCAGTTTGGTCAACTTGGCATGTATAGTTTTTCACTTACAGAGCTTGCTCACTTTTTTTTTTATATGGGTGTCAATGGCAGCTATGTCAACGGAATGAGCCATGGACACAAAACTTACAGGGAAGGTGGACATGTTCCCAAGGACTCTCGAGGCCAAGTATGGGCCCACTACCTCAAATACTTTTCGAGTTATTGAGCTTGCTCACTTGAATTTTCTGGTTTTCATCCTATATCCTAAGTTTAAACCCTAAGTTTAAACCCTAAGTTTAAACCCTAAGTTTAAACCCTAAGTTTAAACCCTAAGTTTAAACCCTAAGTTTAAACCCTAAGTTTAAACCCTAAGTTTAAACCCTAAGTTTAAACCCTAAGTTTAAACCCTAAGTTTAAACCCTAAGTTTAAACCCTAAGTTTAAACCCTAAGTTTAAACCCTAAGTTTAAACCCTAAGTTTAAACCCTAAGTTTAAACCCTAAGTTTAAACCCTAAGTTTAAACCCTAAGTTTAAACCCTAAGTTTAAACCCTAAGTTTAAACCCTAAGTTTAAACCCTAAGTTTAAACCCTAAGTTTAAACCCTAAGTTTAAACCCTAAGTTTAAACCCTAAGTTTAAACCTAAGTTTAAACCCTAAGTTTAAACCCTAAGTTAAACCCTAAGTTTAAACCCTAAGTTTAAACCCTAAGTTTAAACCCTAAGTTTAAACCCTAAGTTTAAACCCTAAGTTTAAACCCTAAGTTTAAACCCTAAGTTTAAACCCTAAGTTTAAACCCTAAGTTTAAACCCTAAGTTTAAACCCTAAGTTTAAACCCTAAGTTTAAACCCTAAGTTTAAACCCTAAGTTTAAACCCTAAGTTTAAAACCCTAAGTTTAAACCCTAAGTTTAAACCCTAAGTTTAAACCCTAAGTTTAAACCCTAAGTTTAAACCCTAAGTTTAAACCCTAAGTTTAAACCCTAAGTTTAAACCCTAAGTTTAAACCCTAAGTTTAAACCCTAAGTTTAAACCCTAAGTTTAAACCCTAAGTTTAAACCCTAAGTTTAAACCCTAAGTTTAAACCCTAAGTTTAAACCCTAAGTTTAAACCCTAAGTTTAAACCCTAAGTTTAAACCCTAAGTTTAAACCCTAAGTTTAAACCCTAAGTTTAAACCCTAAGTTTAAACCCTAAGTTTAAACCCTAAGTTTAAACCCTAAGTTTAAACCCTAAGTTTAAACCCTAAGTTTAAACCCTAAGTTTAAACCCTAAGTTTAAACCCTAAGTTTAAACCCTAAGTTTAAACCCTAAGTTTAACCCTAAGTTTAAACCTAAGTTTAAAACCCTAAGTTTAAACCTAATTTAAACCCTAAGTTAAACCCTAAGTTTAAACCCTAAGTTTAAACCCTAAGTTTAAACCCTAAGTTTAAACCCTAAGTTAAACCCTAAGTTTAAACCTAGTTTAACCCTAAGTTTAAACCCTAAGTTTAAACCCTAAGTTTAAACCCTAAGTTTAAACCCTAAGTTTAAAACCCTAAGTTTTAAACCCTAAGTTTAAACCCTAAGTTTAAACCCTAAGTTAAACCCTAAGTTAAACCTAATTTAAACCCTAAGTTTAAACCCTAAGTTTAAACCCTAAGTTTAAAACCCTAAGTTTAAACCCTAAGTTTAAACCCTAAGTTTAAACCCTAAGTTTAAAACCCTAAGTTTAAAACCCTAAGTTTAAACCCTACCTAGTTTTAAACCCTAAGTTTTAAACCCTAAGTTTAAACCCTAAGTTTAAACCCTAAGTTTAAACCCTAAGTTTAAACCCTAAGTTTAAACCCTAAGTTTAAACCCTAAGTTTAAACCCTAAGTTTAAACCCTAAGTTAAACCCTAGTTTAAACCCTAAGTTTAAACCCTAAGTTTAAACCCTAAGTTTAAACCCTAAGTTTAAACCCTAAGTTTAAACCCTAAGTTTAAACCCTAAGTTTAAACCCTAAGTTTAAACCCTAAGTTTAAACCCTAAGTTTAAACCCTAAGTTTAAACCCTAAGTTTAAACCCTAAGTTTAAACCCTAAGTTTAAACCCTAAGTTTAAACCCTAAGTTTAAACCCTAAGTTTAAACCCTAAGTTTAAACCCTAAGTTAAACCCTAAGTTTAAACCCTAAGTTTAAACCCTAAGTTTAAACCCTAAGTTTAAACCCTAAGTTTAAACCCTAAGTTTAAACCCTAAGTTTAAACCCTAAGTTTAAACCCTAAGTTTAAACCTAAGTTTAAACCCTAAGTTTAAACCCTAAGTTTAAACCCTAAGTTTAAACCCTAAGTTTAAACCCTAAGTTTAAACCCTAAGTTTAAACCCTAAGTTTAAACCCTAAGTTTAAACCCTAAGTTTAAACCCTAAGTTTAAACCCTAAGTTTAAACCCTAAGTTTAAACCCTAAGTTTAAACCCTAAGTTTAAACCCTAAGTTTAAACCCTAAGTTTAAACCCTAAGTTTAAACCCTAAGTTTAAACCCTAAGTTTAAACCCTAAGTTTAAAACCCTAAGTTTAAACCCTAAGTTTAAACCCTAAGTTTAAACCCTAAGTTTAAACCCTAAGTTTAAACCCTAAGTTTAAACCCTAAGTTTAAACCCTAAGTTTAAACCCTAAGTTAAACCCTAAGTTTAAACCCTAAGTTTAAACCTAAGTTTAAACCCTAAGTTTAAACCCTAAGTTTAAACCCTAAGTTTAAACCCTAAGTTTAAACCCTAAGTTTAAACCCTAAGTTAAACCCTAAGTTTAAACCCTAAGTTTAAACCCTAAGTTTAAACCCTAAGTTTAAACCCTAAGTTTAAACCCTAAGTTTAAACCCTAAGTTAAACCTAAGTTTAAACCCTAAGTTTAAACCCTAAGTTTAAACCCTAAGTTTAACCCTAAGTTAAACCCTAAGTTTAAACCCTAAGTTTAAACCCTAAGTTTAAACCCTAAGTTTAAACCCTAAGTTTAAACCCTAAGTTAAACCCTAAGTTTAAACCCTAAGTTTAAACCCTAAGTTTAAACCCTAAGTTAAACCCTAAGTTAACCCTAAGTTTAAACCCTAAGTTTAAAACCCTAAGTTTAAACCCTAAGTTTAAACCCTAAGTTACCTAGTTTAAACCCTAAGTTTAAACCCTAGTTTAAACCCTAAGTTTAAACCCTAAGTTTAAACCCTAAGTTTAAACCCTAAGTTTAACCCTAAGTTTAAACCCTATTTAAACCCTAAGTTTAAACCCTAAGTTTAACCCTAAGTTAAACCCTAAGTTTAAACCCTAAGTTAGGTTTTGCACAGCAGTACTATTCCTTAAAAAATAGTAAATACATTTATTTTTTTCTGCATTGAAGAGTTTAAAATGTGCACACGTTAAACTACAAGATATTAACTTTAAGATAAGTTGTATGAACCATACTCCAATTGTCTTAAAACCATGAGCTCACATTTTAGAACTGTAAGTTAAGGGCCATGTACAAATATATGTGGAACATAACCTCCTGTCACCTGGCATCCACATGAGGTCATTTTTACTGCCACGTGTTAGTTATAGACTAGAAAACTTTAGAGGGGACAGCCAAAATGGATGATTGCAGAACCCAAAGTTCCCATGGAAGCATCTGTTCCAAACAGTATTCTGGTTAAAAAAAAAAAAAAGTAGTGGCACAGGGTTAGCCTGCCACTACTTGTATAATTACCTAACCCTGCAAGAAGACACCTCACAAAGACCTGAAACTGAAATAAATGACCATCTGACAACCCAGTATTGTCCATATATACAACTCCAAGATGGGTGTAATTGACCTTATGAGTTGCTAACACACAAGTGGCAAAAAATGGAAATTGAGGGTACTAATTAAGGATCTTGCTATAGTCAATAGCTGGCTGTTTTACTGCAAAGACCAATGTGTGACACACAAAGAAGAGCATCGTGCTTTTCTGCATGGAAGCTGCCAAAATGGTCTTGGTTTAGCTTGCCAACTGACTTTTCAGAGTGGGATTTGACCCAGACATTTTACTGCAATGGAAAAATAACCCAGACAAGGTATTGCGCCATGTCTCAGTCCATGAAAGGGCTAATAGCCATATGCCAAAGGCAGCAAACTTGAAGAATGCAATGTGGTGCTGAGTAAAAGCACCACATTGGAAGGTGCTCTGCTTACAGGCATATTGCAATTGTTACAAAGCTGTTTACACATAAGTGTAAGCATGATCCCATAAGGGGGAAAATAGTTTGAAGTAGATTAAACTAAACTAAATGTTTGAAATTAACTGTTTAGAACAGCAACAATGCAATTTACTTTGAGGGGTTTTACATTTTAGGGACATGTGTCTTCCCATACCCATTAGCAGTACATTGAATGGGCCACATGATGGAAACAGTCACAACTACTGTGTAGCATTTTGTTTTTGAACTCAGAAATAATGCTAAAGAAAGAGTTTTGGATTTCATCAATAAATTGTTCATGTTTTTACATTTAAAATGAATGTCCTCATATGTGGAGATAATTTGTTTCAGCAACTAAATCATGTAAAAAGAATTTTATATTTGGGCTGATTGGGACCTAATGATTGCAAAAATCAAAGAGGATTTAATAATACATGCCATGCAAGAGCTCAGGTCTTAGGAGGTTAAAGCTGTTTTGCAGACCTTTAACTGAAGATTTCCTAACATTCATTCCTTTTGCAGTTAGAAGCGGTGGAGCTGTAGAATTGAAGACAGAATATGTCTTCAATTTCTGCTTCTGTCTATGTGTGTGAGAGGCTATTCCTCATAGAAGACTGGACTGCATTTAAGACTCCCGAGTCCTAGAGTCACCTTTCCCACGTGCTGTTCCTATAGGCGGAACCTGGGAAGGCTGATACGTACCGGGCCCCTGGTTTCAAAAACACGCTATCCGTTAACACCGCAAGGTGGAACTAGCATGCCCAGGAAGCAGAAGCATTCTCCGTAGATCCTCCACTGGTCTGATCTGTGCTGAGTACTGGGAGTCTGCTTGGTGGGGTGCTGACTCACCTTAAACAAGTGAACTGCACACCAGCAGATCACCACCAGGTTGTTATGGATCCCCTTGTCCTAATGTTCACCAGAAGGATGAGCAAAAGCAGCCATACCAAGGTGTCATCACTGAGCTACCCTCCCAGGGAAGGACAACCTGGAGTAGCAGCAGCAAACTGCAGCATTCCAGGTCTTCTGAGACTTGCTGGGATTCAAACAGTCACTGTTGGAATGAGAACAGAGAGCGATTCTAGTGCCATCATACACCGCAAGACCCCTAGAATGCTCAGTTTATGTGGTCCATTACCCAAAGGAGTGAAAAGGGAAAGTGTATTCTGTGATCAAGCAGGCAGCAGTTCAACAATGCACACCACATTCTGACTCATGGTGCCAATTTTCCACAGGTTTCCAGTATCATTCTAATTCATCTGGTTAAACAGAGGAGCTCATGCTGATCGCAATAGTATATGGGTTCTTAGGGATTGTAGCACAAACAAACTAGAAGCTAAAATCTGAAACCTCACCATGCAATGCATTCTGGGAATAGATGACGGACATTTTAAAATCCATTTCTGGTGTTAAGAACAGCTTTAACACACATTTCAAGCACCTAGCAGAAGCTCAGAGATGAGACTTGATTTCTGTCTTGAAACGGAGTTTGAAGAGAAATAAAATAAAACAAGTATGGTTAAAAGAGTTGACTTTTAAAAATAAATTCCAGTCTTCAGAGCAGGATTAAGATAAAACTCCATCATCGAACAGAGGCTAAGAGATGACATTTTAAAGCTGAGCTGAGTTCATCCCATAAAACTGCGTTTAAAGAGCAGGAGAGAAAATCAGTTTAAAAAACTGACTTTTAAAGCCAATTTCTAATAAGCAGAGCAGCATCAAGGAAAAACTCCTTCATCCAACAGAAGCTTAGAGACAAGATTTTAAAGCTCAGCTGTGGGCACAAAAAGAATAAAAATGGAATAGTATCTGGTAATGTTGAGGTAAGAGGCCACTGAGGTTACAGTTAAGTCCAAGCTCGATAGGACGTTCCTAGCCAGATTTTGACTAGGCTGAAAAATGAATGGGATTCTATGGGAGCTATATTAAGGGAGTGGGCTAGGACTACCAAACATGGTGGGCACCTGCAGAGGATTGGAGGAAGTATACACTCTAAGTTTGGTAAAATGAGCACTTATATTTTTTTCAGTTATTTTGAGTGAGAAATTTTTCTAATGAAAGGAGTCATGAAATGAAAGCTATGTCAAGAGAATAAGCAACACTCACTACACTTGGATGCCCCTCCCACAGACTCTGTGCAAAGTTTGGTCCCCCTACCACTCTTAGTTTTTGAGTTATTGTATTTGCTTAACTGTTCAAGTTGGTTTTCATCCTATATCCCTAATCCAGCCCTTGCTCTTGGGGGCCCTGTGGTGGCTACTGTAGAATGCCATTCTACTGGTAACGAGAAAACCCCTCCAGGAACCCAACACACACATCTGCCACATATAAATACACACATGCATGAACATGTATACTGTTAAGGAAATAAATAAGTCTTAACTAAGGTGAAACACTGAGTCAATCAAGAATGAATCAAAATGCATTTTGATTATTATTAACAAATTAACCAAAGAATATGAGAAATGACTCCCCTGGCTAGTCCAGGGAAGTGAAGAAAAGATGAAGGTACGTTGCTTTTAATATCCACCAGCACTCGTACAGAGATGGGAGAAAAAGGGAGAATCCCACCAGTTTCCCTTCACAACTCTTTTATTTGCACCTGCAGACTGTGACCCTGGATAGTTGAAACCCAGGTCAGAAGTACCCTTTATTATGTGTTTCCAGCAATCTGCCTCCAACAAGAAGGGTGCTTTATAGACAGGGCCGGCCCAAGGCATAAGCAAACTAAGCAGCCGCTTAGGGTCCCAGGGCCACTAAGGGGCCCTCAGTGGAGCTGATTTTCTTTTTTTAGTAATAATTTCTATGTCATTATAATATCAAAAACACATAATTTCACCATGAAGTGATTTGTTTTTACAATAATATATATTTCAATCAATCAAATTTTATTTGAATAGCACATTTCAGCAGCAAGGCATTTCAAAGTTCTTTACATCACATCAAACACAGAAACACAATGCAACATAGAATCAACAATCAAAACATGACATTAAGTCAAGTTCCATCAAGAAATTTGTAATTGATTACGTTTGAAATAAAATCCTAAACAGGTGGGTTTTTAGTGGAGTTTGCATCCATAAAGGTTTACCTGTTACACTCCTACTGTGTTATATGGAACAAAATACCTGTTGCTATTTTTATTCCCACTCACAATCACACAGTTTAAAACAATGTAAACAGCATTTTAATGGGCTTCCAGCACAAGGCTCCGTACACCTCTTTCACTGAATCTGGAGCAGGGACTCTGCTGTCCCTCACGGATTTTTGTGGAATTCTATGGTATCTATTATATTTGATAATGAATGAAGAAATTGTTTTATTGATAAAATGAAAAAAAAATTGCTCTTTGGTCCTCCTGGTGGCCGCGGTAGGTACAGCACGCTTCCCCGGTACTGAACTGCCGAGCAGAACATCCAAAGGTCTAAAGCTCCGGTCAGAAGTTAATTTAGTAAAACTACAGTATGTCTCAGAAAAGGACTGATCCTTCAGGGAGGGAGAAAAGAAAGAGGACGAATAGAAAAAGCCAAGATAAAGGTTTTAATGAGTCTTGCTAATGTAATGTAAAAGATTAGTAAAGCTGCTAACAGAACATTAGCTTGATAGCGACCTGGACCGGTCCAGTTCAGCAGTAAACATTTATGCTAGGGTCTCTATGCTAGAGTTTAAACTTTAAATGAGTTGATTCTCATGGTGGCTCTGGATATTTCTGAGCTATTTTGGCTTCAAACCGTGTTTAATAAGAATAATTAAAACTTGTCAATGTTTGACATTGTTAGCTAAATGTTTTTCCGTCAGGCTACAAGCTGCTACATGATGAGCTGCTCTATGTTGTTTGCTGCTGAGCAAAATCATTTAGTGGCTAAAACTAACAATATTTTTACATCAACTTCTAAGTTATGAGAAACTTCTGTTAAAATCATTTGAAGGCTCAGAATCAGTCTGGTACCGGTACCAGGGGAGAAAGACTCACCTGGTATAAATTACACTTTTAGCTATTGGAGTAACGCTTAAGAGAAGTTAATTTAATCAGATCCGACATCTGGAGTTCAGACTAGAGCTGGTTCCATGCTACAGGAGCCATCACACTGAATACTCTCTTCCTTTTTTCTGTTCAAACACTAAGAAGATGCAAGAGAAAAATGCTGCTGGAGTGTAAAGAATGGGCGGCAACAGATCGCTGTAGGAGGGAATTTCAGTAAGCTGGAGCCAGCAGAGTTTTGGAAATCAGGATCATCAAGTGATTGTATCTCTGTACGCTTAAAGGAAACCATAAGATCATTAAAAACTTTTAAAGTGACAGCAACATTGCTATGTTTTTTTTTCTAAAACCAGGTTGTACATTGGATCACAGGATTGTGAAGGCTGCCGTAGAACTGATGCTGATGAACATTTCCAAAAAGAGAAGAGATGCAGGTGGCTCAAAAAAACAAGACACAGCTTCACCAAACACTGCCGATGCTCTTACACAGGAATCAAAGTTGAGCTATGCTAGCAAGTTAGGAAAAATACAATCAGCTGCTGGGTTTCCTCAACAGACCACCGAACACTCTTTGCTGCCAGCTGACCGACCCACTTTGAAATCACAGTTAATGCAGAAAAACATTCTAAAAGAGCTGAACCTCTTTCTTTCTATTGAAGTACGCGAAACGTTGGAAAAAATCTTCTGGAACCAGATTGGGCCTCAAACCATGTTGGTGAAAATACCTGTAGAGGAATAGAGCTGCTGAAATAAATGAAGCTTTCTATGATCATTTAAATATGAAAGGCTCCGTACAACTAGTCTAATTGCATTTTCTTCTTTCCTGTAGTGATATAGATTTTCCTTGAGGAGGTTTCATGAGCTCTGCAGACTGAACAGATGTCAGGTTTCAGTGAATCAGGTCGCGTGCACTGTACCACGGTGCTGATGCAGGTCTTTGTTCTCCATCCTCTCCTGCTGTTGCTAAGCAACATGGACCACAGGGGAGCAGTAGTAAGAAACAAATGTTGCTGCGCATGCCTGACATCCATCTGATGCATCATGCTTGTAGATACTGAGTAAATACTGTCAATTTGTCATGATGGGTTCCAGTATCTTAACCCTGATGCAGAACAACACCAGGAGAACAGATCAGATTCAGATAAATAAAGTTTATTGAACTATATGAAAAGGTTGGTGAAAGGGTCTGATCCTTGGGGCGGGAACACGGGATCGTCTGCCCACTGAAGAGCAGCAAAGGAAGACGGTGAGTTTGGGGAAATTGGAAAACAGTAACTTCAGAGAAATTGGACTGATCTTACTTGATTTGCAGGTTACTTCCATCAAGAGGAGGGGAAACTGGGTTCGTGGTTTCGGTTCCTTTGTGGGTCCTTTATATGATACAGGTTCCAGAGTGAGGTTTTGACCGAGTAAGTTCTGGGTAGATGACGTGGAGGCTGCGGTGGAGGGCGGACAGGTAAGTTCAGGCATGGAAGAGAACAGAGGAGCGAGCTGACTGCCAGCTGGGAAATCCAGGAATGGTTTAAGGTTAAACTGTAGAGACGAAGAAGGGACTCGGGCAACCAGTGGGTAACTATCCACGGCGTGGAGGGTTAGGGTTAGGGGTTAGGGTAGGGTAGGCGTGAGGTTTTCTTTGTGTTTTTAGACAGTTTCCTAACTTATCTCAGAAACAATCAAGTATACGAACAGTCAAAGATCCTGAGACTGACAAAGAATACTCTGATGAGGATTCTCCTGACCTGTATCCAGATCCTAACCTTTGGACTGAGTACGTTTCCTGAGTGTAAGCATATTTGTGCTCCTAAAAAATGAACTCCTGGCTGGAAATCGTTTGAAGTGGCTGTTTTGGAGGGATATGAGAACTGGAACAAATATATGATAAACAGGGGGGAATGTTAGGTAAATTGTATATATTATTATCAAATATTTGTTGTTTCATGCGCCTTTATAATGTTCTTGTCTTTTATGTCTTTATTTATTTCATCTTAGCATAAAGAAAGTTTCTGTGTTGTTGAATTACTTTGATTCCTTTCTCAGAAGGCCTCTGAGGAAGAGCAGAGAACCGTTTTCAACAGGTTATCGCTCAGCAGAAACCTCTGCATCCTGACCTGTTAGATATAAAACCGTCACTGTGAAGACGTACAACTTGCTCTGTGTTATCCTGTGTCTGGAACAGAATAATCTAGTGTGTAGATACCATGTGTTTTGTTAGTGACTAGCATTTGCGTTGCAATCATGTGATTGAAGTGTTTTCCCCGCCCCTTTGAGACGCTCTCTGTAACAGGGATCCTAACAGCAATAAAAAGGGAGAACGGACACAGATGTTTTCAGAACGAAGAGATGTGTGACTGAAAACATCTCTGGATGTTCTCCTCGCGAGTACAAAAGAATCTAACTCTCTTGTCTTTCTTGTGTTTGTTTAATCTGTCTCAATAGGTGTTTAAACCTGACAAATTGATTACTGTGTTGCTAACTCAGGGAGCTCAGAGTACCATTACTGGCAAACACTCAGGCACTGAAGTACTGGCAGTCTGCTCCTCTTAAGCTCCAGGATGATTGGGTGATGAGTCACAGGTGCGACTGTGACGCCCCTCCAGGTGTGGAGCCTCTAACACCATCTGGTGGATGATGGTGGAAACAGGCAAACAGAAAAACCCCCACAAAGAAAAACCAAAAAACCCAGTTCCCAACACAATTATTTTTTCAATACCTGTGATTTTTAATAAAAAAGAAATATAATTTCATTAAAATCTGCATCTAAGAGATTTTTACAATTCCACAAGTTTATTTAAGAGCAAGGAGATGTGTTTGCATTACTTCTGTATGAGATCTAAATTTGTACACATGATGCAGATGGTTCCTCTGCTCTGCTTTCATGTTTTTGATGTTTTGTTGATCAATCGATGCAGGGCAGCTGGGAAAGGTGATGAAGAAAAAAGTTTTCCAGAAGAGCGCAGCTGCAGAAATGTACTCTGTAGCTCCAAATAATTCATGTCAGTCTGGTGACAAAAAAGCTGCAAAAAATATAAGAAGAAAAAATGAATTAATCAGTTCAATGAAATTAAGAACTTTTCAAATGCAAGTGAAACTCAAAGTGCTGCAGAAGCAAATCCAACAAATAAAACAGAACTAAAATAAAGTTAAACTCAGTCAGATGGCATAGAAAGTGGACAAACAGTGTGATTAATCTGCAAATAAAACTAAATACATTTAAAGAATAAATCATGGGTTTTCAAAACAAGATCACTAGTCAGCCAGAAACCTAGTTGGAAATATTTTGACTGCCAGGATGTCACCTGTGGCTCATGCTATGTGTCACCCAGTGCTAGTCATCTGATATTGTCCAGGCATTTTTTCATCATATTTATTAGAATGATTTTAAAGCATTAGCATTTCACTTATTTATGACTGTTTCCATCCATCAACTAGGCTCTGGTGGGAGGGGCCGTACACGGCCTTATGGAAGAGCGAGCGCCGGCATCGCTACATATTAGTGTATTAAAAATACTCCGTATTCCTTCACCTGCAAGGTAAGAATTTGTTATTCTCTTACCACTGAGCTTCTGCAACTCTGGACTAGGAAACGAGCCAATAAGTTGGATGTTCACATGTTCTGAAAGTTGAATGGAAATGGGTCCAGTGCCTGCTCAGACTGCAACAATAATCACCAATAACTGGAACCGCAAGCAGAGCTGTGCTTATGGTTACAGTTACATTTCATTTCAATTACATATGCAGAAGGGTTTGATGTCTTGAAGTTTCTTAAGAGTGCAGACTCCACTCCAGGAAGCTGTAGACATGGATGGTTAGCTGCTGTCATACCATAAATAAATTGCAACAAATTGTTTCAGGTATTCTTTGACCTTTTGGTCCACCTGTGTGTTTCAACTTCAAGTTTCTCTGCAAGGGTTTTTCTACCGAAGAGGTTACACTTCTAAACAGGTTATGGGATTTTCACTTCCAGAGAGCCCAATCAGAGTCAACTCTTTAGAAAAGTCTCATTGATTTGCTGGATCCTCCTCCAGATTTTCCTGCCTCTGAATACACAGAAACAATTTATTCAATTTAGCACAGCAACTGAAAGGCCTGGTGTCTTCAGTCAGAGGCTTCTTCAAATCCGCTGGAATACAGACCTTGACAGGAGATTCTTACTGTCCACAGCCATCAGCATCTACAACAACTCATAAAATATGGGTAATATGGATTACATAAATATTTAATCTACCTTTGGGATTCATAATGTATTGTTAAATTGAACTGAATCTGGTTTTCAGATGTCTGGATGGGCCACTTTCAAACTGTCAAAATAATTAGAGCAGCATAAAACGTTAAGAAAATCTAACCCATATTTTGGTGAGAAATGTGCAAATTAAGTCCAGAAACTATATTTATCACCTTTAATAGGCCACATACGTGATAAAAGTAATCTACTTTTATCACGTTAAAGTGGAGCTGATTTCAGCTCCACTTTAATCCCTGTTGCAAGATCAGGTTGTGATCAGGGAAGCATTTGGTTTTTAATTAAACATTTAAGGATGTTGAAAGTGATTTGAATATTGAGTAAAGTGACTAAAAATGCTACATCCTAAACTCTTGTCTCAGGACAGAGACGGAAAAAAAGCTCGTAAGTGTGACAAGAGTTCAGATGAGCGTGATGACGTGGCAGACAGGAGGTGACGTCGCTACGCTCCGTCAGCTTGTGTTGATGTTTTGGAGAACGGGAAGAGGGAGACGCTTTTTGTTTTTGTTCAAATCAAACCGTCGAAAAGGAGCCGAGGGGCCGCTTCTTTCTTCACCTCCGGCTCGTTGAAGGGTCTTAGTTTGGTGGTAGGAGCCTAACGGCCGGTCCGGACGGTGACCCGACCGACACTTTAGATCCAGAACAACGGAGCTGTCTCCATCTCTAACCGACTCCCTGCTCCCCTTACACCGACTCCACCATGACGATCCTCCCGAAAAAGAAGCCCAGCTCCGCGGTCGGAGTTTCGGACCACACCGATGACAACGACCGTCGGAGCGGGTCTGACTCTCACCAACACACTCACCCTCACACCGGGAGGACCGGAGCCAGGCCGAGGGCTTCACCACCTCCATGGTCCTACCAGAGCGCCCCACCTTCAACCAGAGAAGACAGGCGGAACATCGAGGCCAGCTCCCGGCCTCAGCAGGCCTCCCCGCCGCCGGTAGGCTCTGTGTCCCCGGTGGGTCCAGGGGAAGGACGGGACAGCAGCGGAGGGATGGTTACTAGCTCTCGGGGGGAGCTGGTGGTGTCTTCCGGTGTGGTCGGATGCGGCGGAGCGATAGGAGGCTGTTGCTCCGGGCCCGGCCTGAGCAAGAGGCGGCGGCAGGCAGGAACCTGCTCCGGGGGGGTGGTAGCTGCTCTGGCCGGTGGAGGCCAGCCGGGAGTGACCGGACCAGGAGGAGTGGGCTCCAGCCAGGACACTGAGGAAGGAGCCGGGAACAACAGCGAGGATGAGTACGAGAACGCGGCCCGACTGCAGTCCGTGGACCCGGCCACCGTGGAGCAGGTAGTGAGCTAACGATGCTAATAGCAGGCTAATGTGGCATTACGGGAGACTTCTGGAGCTTTTATGGGGTTAAAATTCTGTCTACACGGTGAGATTTATAAAGTAGAGGTCCCTGTCAGAGCTGGAGAAATGGCCCGATGTATTTAAATGAATGAATTGTCATAATTGAACTATTTTTCCTGGTTATCCAACTATAGAGGCACTAAATGATGTAATTATGTACACTATTCAGGTCAAAGTTTAACCTGCTATCCCAAAGTTTCAGGTTGCTATAGTAACGGCATTGATGTTGCAGGTAACTTATAAGTTTATAGTCAGAAGTGGTTCTGGTCTCACACAGTCAAAATATAATGATCCAAATTGAGGTGATCAGATTTCCAAGAGTAAATCGGGGGACATTTCTCACTCAGTGATAAAGAAGATGTAAATTTATCAAAATAAAATGAAGAAACTGGGACAGTTACAGTTTACATATTTATTGATATTTAAACATTAAAAACAAAGTATAAAAGCAGGAATATGTCTCTCCACACTGTTGTTTCCTAATTGGAATTATAATAATATTATTAATAATAATAATAATAAAAGCAATAGCCACAATAGAGAACTGAAATTGGAAAATTTGGGGGTAATGGAGGTATAAACACTTTGCAAGTGAGCATGCATGCATAGACATGAATAACATAATTAGTATTTCTCTGTTAATGAACACAAAGCCCACAATAGTAACTGAAGTAACTTGAAAATGACAAAAGTAGTAAAAAATTGTTTACTGACAAACTAATGAAAGTCAGACACTGCTTTGAAATTGCTGTTCAATTAAAATGATGGCAGCTAAAACTTATTAGCATTTTGGTGTCTGGCCATAGAGCTGATGTACATTTTGTCTCATCTCTCCCAGAACCTTTGTGGTAAATTCCAACCTCACTTTTATATGATTTGCTTTCCTCCTTGGTCTCACATGAAGTCCACCTTGACCTGGGAGTTCAACTGTACTTCCTTTGGAGGTTGTTCTGGACTCTTTGGTAACCATTCATATGATAATTCTCATTAATTTTCTTCCTGCAGCCACAGCCAGGGAGATCAGCTCCAGTCCTGTGGACCTTAAGTTTTAGAATAATCTGTACAAATGTAGTCATCCTGGTCTGTTATTTTCTTATTATGTTGAACCTCAATTCAAAAAATGTCTGATTTTTATTGGTCAATTTTCAGTAAATTTTCATTTATTACTTTTGTCAGTTTCAAGTTGTTTCAGTGACCACTGTGGGTTTTTCAGTCATTAACAGAAGGTACCAACAATTTTGTACGCATGTGAATGTTGCACATGAATGAACACATAACTGTCCATAAATACGTGAGGTCTGTGTGTGTAAAGTTATGTAGCTGATATGTAAGGACATTGTGTGTGTTTGAGATGAGTGAACTCTGGTCAGGAAGTCCCCTAATGTGAGCTCATCTTTGGATCTGCAAACCCTCCTGGGTCTGAAGAGCCATCAGCCACATGATCAGGCAGAGAGGTCTGGATAGAACAAGAGGAGAAAAGATTATGTGAAAAACATGAGAAACAACACAACTAACAGTAAAGAAAAAGACTTAAAATACAAGAGACAATCAAATGTTAAATTTTCATCTTTCTCTTCAGCTGTCAGTTTTCCCATTTCCCTCTGGTCTCGCTCATTCAGTTTATCAGAATATTTTCCTCCTGTCTCATCTTTTATCAGTCTGACACTATTCTAAAACAGAGACATATCACAATCTCCTCCAAAAACATCAGAATGTACTGGAAATGTAAAATTTAATGAATAAAATCAGATTTGTTTTATTTTAGAATTTAGTTATTCTAAAATGAGAAACTGGATGTTTGTAGCTAAACAAACAGAAGAGATTATCTCTCCATCCTCATTAGTTTCAGTTCATGCTCTTTTTCATTCAGTTTTTCTGTTACTGAGTGAGAACATTTTCATGTGTATTAAGTCACATCTAGCTTTAAAAATACAACCCACTGATCACCAGTTAATTCCAAAACATTTTCTTTACAATGAGTTTATTTTAACCATCCCCTTGCTATTTCTCTCACTCTGGCTAATCCTACAGCCGCTCTTTGTGCTCTCGTCTTGTGTTTGTTAATAAAAGCTTGGTTTTATTTTATCGTGAACTAAAGCTTCATGACGGTAAAGATTAGCCCAGTCCAAACAAAACATGTTGATTCACACATACTGTATTACAGGTCAGCTCCCCTTCGAAGTTGGTCAAAACTCAAACTCTCCTCTTCCAGCTTCTTATCTTTTCGCTCTTCCTGATTTTTATTGGTGGTTGGCTCTGCTGCTCTTCTTTGTCGTAACGTTAACACCAGAGCAAGCAGCTACTGTAACGGCTGATGTTGTGCCCAACCCGCTCACTCATGCTTTCTGCTCCTTGCCACATGGAATCTCCGGCTACCATAATAATGATCTATAGGAAACTTCTCATTCATAAAATGCTAAAATCGGGGACTTTCCGGAGACAGCTTTAGCCGGGGGACAGGTCACCTAAGACAGTGACTGTCCCAGGAAATCGGAGACGTCTGTTAACCCTAATCCAACTCCGGAATACTTGCTGTTTACATGCTGTGACCCTGAAGTGGTCCAGATCAACACTTGTCCAGCTGCTTCTCACTCAGGTTCAGGTCTATGGGACCATAAAACATTAGGGCTAGTTTTATGTTGAGATTATCTTTTTAAATCAAACACTGCTTTCACTGGTTCAAGTGTCTGGGTAGGGTAAGGGTTAAGGATCCTTCAAAGATTTATACACCTCCACAGCAAAACCTACTCATGGCAAGTCCAGTCACAGTTTTGTGTTTTTCTGCTCGGTGTTTAAACCTTTTGTTCAGAGGAAACATGAGAGACGATGGCTACAGGAAACAACAGAAAAACTTGGGTTGTTTTGAGGGTATGGACTGGGATGCTCTATGCCAGCCACATTCGCTTCAATTCAGTTTATTTATATAGCACCATTTTACAACATTATTTCTATTCAACCACACATATGTTCCCATTGATTCTAGTTACGAAACAGTACAGTATGCTAAAATAATTATTCAAAATAGTTTAAAAAGTTTATAGGAAGCCCAGCAGATTGCATGGAAAAGACATCTATGCCACGCCTGACTATATAAACGTCTGTGTGAACAACACCATCCCGACCAAAAAACACTGAGATTTTTCCCTAATAACAAACCTTCCTATTAGCTGATGAAACTGCTATAAAACAATGAAAAAACGTTAATTTAGGGAGTCAGAGAACTATGGAGAAGTATACCAAAGCAGCTTGCAGTTAAGATTAGAGACAATAAGGAGACGCACAGGAAGAAGCTGGAGAAAAGGCTCCTACAGAACAGTATCAGATCAGAGAGTACTCAGTCCAGAGAGCTGGTGGAGCTCTTAGTGGCATGCTGTGGGAACAATCACCTCATCTTGAATGTGAACAAAACAAAGGAGATGATTGTAGATTGCTGCACCAAGAATTATTGAAGGAATCAACACAAAACCTCTAAAGAAGACCAGCGCAACTTCCTTCTTCACAAAATGTAAACAAAACTGGAGTAGCGTCACATTTTGAAGAATTTCTCCAGTGATATAAGTGACTTGAACATTGCCCATCAACTGCTGCAGCTAGCGACGCTCCTGCAGGCGCCGTTACTATGCAGTGAGTCTGTCCACAAAACCAGACGGTTCCAATGCGGAATGAGCAGGAATCTGTCACAAAAATGATCGTAGGGCCTTATTTAATACCCAATTTCTATAAAACATAGTTTAAATTCAAGCTGAGGAAATTGATGATGTTTTGATATGTAAAAAATATGTTTTCTCCCAAGATATAAATCTGTACACAGGTTGGTTTCTGTCAAGATGCAAAGGAGGACTAAGCACATTTTTCTTTTGCATTGGTTAGTAATTTAATATTACAAGCTGTCAAAATTAATTTGTTAAAACTTAGCAGAGTATGGTTCCCATACTTTATAAAATGTTTCATCCTACTTGATTATAGTTATGAATATTGCAACATTTTACAAACAAATGAGGGAATTAGTCCAGATCTTATTGTTTATTGAAGGTTTAAAAATTACAGTGGCTGCAGATCGCCACGACAACAGGAAAAGAAACTAATAAAGAAAAGCAATTTTAAACCATTTATATTCTGTTTTCCCTCGTTTTCTGTCGGCTTTACTCTACACACAGACCCGTTGCCATAGCAACCTATGCAACACCTGCGCTAACCCACAGAGCAGATAGTAACATATTTACCCAGAATGCCCTGCGCTGTAGGTAGTTTCCTGCTCTTGGAGCGGTCTCCAGTCCACTTGCATTTAAAACCTCGTCAGCGTTCTAAACCGAACCAAAGCGAGTTGTGTAGACGGGTCAGGATTCGCTTCTTGAGTCACACCTCCTCAAATGAACCGGACCTCATAGGCAAACAAACTAGAGTTTGATTAAAGTGGATTGCACAGGGCTGGTATGAACGCATCCTAACAAAGCGTTAGTGTTCGGTCCTGGTCCTACCTGACGGGACGCTCCCTGATCAGCGCTCTGCTCTCCAGCAGGAACACTGGTTCGAGAAAGCTTTGAGGGAGAAGAAAGGATTTGTCATCAAGAAGATGAAGGAGGACGGGGCGTGCCTCTTCAGAGCTGTGGGTGAGTCCATTCCTCCACAGGTGTGTTCCTGCACTTCCACTGATCGCCACCAGATGTCAGTGTTTGGTGGAATCTGAACTTCTTGGTTCAGACATTTTATTTCTCCTCTTATTTAACATGGCATGAACATAAAACAATATTTTCAGTTCTGTTCACAAACTACAATAACTTAGTTCAGGTAAACCTTAACGTTTGTTTCCTCACATTTTTATTGTGTTCAAACTTCTGGAACTGTGACCCAAGAACATTAAAAGTACTCCCCAGCTGGGGGGTATTTACTACCTCCAGCTGCAGCCAGAACCGTATTTACTACAGACGGTTCTGGAACAAGACCAGGTTGGTTTGATACTTCAGTTGACAGTTCTATTCGTTAAGCAGCACAAACTCTGCAACATTCCTTCATGTTTCATCTTTATATTTTAGTTCATTCCTGTCTTGACACGTTCCTACCTGCAGGGGGCGTTGTGCAGCTGTTGGACTCTTTTGGTGTGTATGTGTGTGTGAGGTGGGAAGCAGAAATGTGGGTCACAGTGAAAGATTAGTGTGTTTTGTTCCTTTAAGAGCACAAAGGTTCTTTCAATTGAGTGCAGGTTGTGTCTCAGATAATAGCCATTGCATTGGTGCAGTGATGTCATCACAACTGTGTGTGCGCGCGTTTGTTTCTAATACCTTGTGGGGACCATTTTCCTGACACATGCTACGTTGTGGGGACTGAAGCCTGGTCCCCACAAGGGGAAACGCTGTTGTTGGGTCATGGGTCAGATTTAGGAGTAAGGTGTGAATTGAGTTTTGGATAGGGTTAGGGTTAGGCTGTAGAAATGAATGGAAGTCTTTGGAAAGTCCCCACAAAGATAGCCACGCAAATGTGTGTGTGTGTGTGTGTGTGTGTGTGTGTTTCCTTAATATAGTTGGTTTCTTCCTAGTTTCAGCCCCAACCTGCAGCGAAGCTTCAAGTTACAGAAATCAGTTTCATTCAGGTTCATTTCCATGTTTGCAGAAAGTGACGCTTTCAGTCTCAGATCTGTTTAATCCTGGAGCCTCCAGCAGATTTTTCATGGCGCCTTTTTAAAGTCTTTAAAAGTCCTAAAAATGGGGACAGTGGTGTCCTTCAGTTCGAATCAAGTAAAACCCAACAGTTTGTTTCCTCTCAGTTTCTTTTTCAGTCTTGGATCATTTTCTGCTTTTACATTAAATGTGCCTGATTCTTTGAAGCTGTTGGAGACTTTAACTGCCTGATTCACTCTGAACTTCCTGTGTTTTAGCTCTTTATGTTTCTGTCTGATCTTCGTCTAACCAATATGTTGTTCCTTCAATCATAGGTTCTCTGAAAATGTTACTTTTTTTTCCCCTGCCCTCTAGCCCAACCCTAGCCTAACCTAAGCCATGCTTGGCATTTGCATCCAGTCTGTAAGACCAGACCAGATGTAATATTGATCAACAGTTTGATTGGGATTCAGTGCACCAGCAGAGAGACGCAGAACGCTGAGTTTGTTTTGAAGGGCTGATTGATCCAGCCTGAGGCGATTTCTGGCTCCTGATGGATGTATGTATCTGAGGCTTAGTTACATGTTTAACCCGTTTTAGTTCATGAAAATGTCTTTGTCTGAGGAAACATTCCTGCTCTTTATTCAGGTCTGTTTTTCACTGAAAAAGGACAAAAATGAGCAAAAATGTTCTTTGAGATTCTTGGAGCTCAAACATCTAAACTCCAGTGAGGTGGTCCAATATCATTTATCCCACTTTGGGAAAAATAAATCCGCAACGAACCCGTTGCTATGAGACTGATGTTAAGATACAGAGTTTACCCCTGATCCTTGACCTTAGCGCCATGAATCCCTTCCACAGGACTGGTTTTCAGCCTTTGTTTCTGAGTGAGACTTCCATGTGTCTGAGCAGCCAGTAGGTGGCGCTGTGAGGACAGTGGAATACAGCTGATCAACACGCCTGGCTCATCCCAGTTTAACAGACTGGTCCCAGAATGGGTTGGTTTGGTTTGATGCGGTTGAGGGGAAGGGGCGAAGGTTCACAGCTGGTCGGCTCTGATTGGTGGAAACCCCCAGAAGTGGTGCTGCACTAATCTCTGCTGGACTGCAGTACCCAGCATACTTAGCTGTTCACCGTGGAGTCAGATAAAACTTTATTGATACATAGGATGGACGCACTGAGGCCCTGCCTCCTCTGAGAAACAGCTGGCCAATCAGAGGGCTGGCTGTGGTTTCCTGTGTGGGTTGATTATTCATTCTGCAGAAGCCTATCTGGTTTCCATGGTAACCGCCTCAGCTGCTGACATGGAGCTCATGTTGATTTATTTGGGTTAGTTTTTCAGTAACTGACATCATTCATACGTCCGGCTGGCGGTTCTGATTAACGTGTGATGTTTTATTTCCTCTCTGCTTCCTGAACCGATTCTGGTTCTGAGCCACATTTGGACCTTGAAACTCATTCCTTTTCATTCAGCAGCATCAGAACCGGCTGAACTCTCAGGGCCAAAATAAATGCCATAAAGAATCTTGATAATATATGACAAATATAAACAAAGTCTCTGTGGTCTCAAGTTCTGTTGGACTCAAGGTTCTGGACTACAGGTGCACCAATTTATCGGCGCCGATGTCCTGAAATTTGGGAAATCGGTGATCGGCTGATACCTACACATGAAGCCTATCTGATCCGGTGATCTCATCTTAAATAGCAAAGGTCTAAAAATCTGTTGCTCTGCAGTGAAAGGTTTGACTGGGTTAGCCCCGCCCATTCTGTTAGCCCCGCCCGTTGGGTTATGTCTGCTCGTTTGCAATAACAATAGTCGCCCCACTGTTGCCAACTAAGTGACTTTCTTGTCATTTTTAATAACATTTCAGATAAAAAAAAATGGTATGGGCCAAAATTCGAATTAGCAGGTCGGGCTTTTTAAAGATCGTAATCAGTGATGGGCTGGAAATCTACAATCGGTACTTTTATTTTATTTCTAAGTTGCTTTCAGGGCACATAAGGTCACCTCACAAAAATCAAACTAATACATTTTAAAGAAACAAACTCCAAATGAATCCTAAAGATCTCAGAGCAGACGCTGTTGGAGCAGCAGAGCGTTCAGCCGTGATTTAAACGTTTCTTCTGAATCCAGGAATCTTAGACTTAGACTTAGACTGACTTTATTATCGTTCTGCATGCACAGGGTGAATACAGAACGAAATTTCGTTGCATATGGCTCAGGACAATGTTTTGAGCTTCCAATGTTGTGAGGTTACTCCAGAATAAAATAAAATACAGTATAAAATATTAATATAAAATATAAAGTGCAGGACTGACAGTAAAATAGAAGTTATTTAGCTCTGTACATGTGCAAGGTATGAAGTGGAGACCAGTTTTTGAGTGCAGTCCAGTTAAGAGTTCAGCAGTCTGATGGCAAGTGGGAAAAAGCTGTTTCGGAACCTGGTGGACCTGCACCGGATGCTGCAGAACCTCTTTCCAGAGGGCAGCAGGGAGAACAGTCCATGGTGGGGGTGTGAGGGGTCACTGACGATGTTTCGGCCTCGGGACACACAGCGCTGGGATGAAATGTCCTGAATGGAGGGAAGGGGGGCCCCGATGATCCTCTCTGCTGTCCGCACCACTCTCCTCACGTTCTTCCAGTCGGAGGCGCTGCAGCCTCCACACCACACAGAGAGGCAGCTGGTCAGAATGTTCTCTATGGTGCTTCTGTAGAACGTCTTGAGGATGGGCGGGGGCAGGTGTGCTCTTCTCATCCTCCGCAGGAAATACAAGCGTTTCTGTGCCCTCTTGACCAGAGACGTGGTGTTCACAGTCCAGGTGAGGTCGTTAGTGATGTGCACCCCCAGGAATTTGGTGCTGCTGACCACCTCCACAGCCGAGCTGTTGATGAGCAGTGGAGCGTGGCTGGGCCGGTTCTTCCTGAAGTCGACGATCATCTCCTTCGTCTTGTCAACGTTCAGGATCAGGCTGTTGTCTCTGCACCAGTCCACCAGCTGCTCCACCTCCTCTCTGTAGTCCAGGTCGTTGTCGTCTCTGATGAGACCCACCACCGTTGTGTCGTTTGCGAACTTCACGATGTGGTTGGTGGCGAACCTGGGGGCGCAGTCGTGTGTCATCAGAGTGAACAGCAGAGGGCTCAGGACGCAGCCCTGAGGGGAGCCTGTGCTGAGGGTGATGACATCGGAGGTGTGTTGTCCGATCCGGACTGACTGAGGTCTGTCGGTGAGGAAGTCTAGCAGCCAGTTGCGCAGGGGGGTGCTGAAGCTCAGGTGTCCCAGTTTTCCTGCCAGATGCTGTGGGATGATTGTGTTGAACGCTGAGCTGAAGTCCAGGAACAACATCCGCACATGAGTGTTCTTCTCCTCCAGGTGAGCCAGGCTCAGGTGTAGGGCGGAGGAGATGGCGTCCTCAGTGGAGTGGTTTCGGCGGTAGGCAAACTGGAACGGGTCGAATGTGGAGGGGAGTCTGGAGACGATGTGTTCTTTTACCAGCCTTTCAAAGCACTTCATCATGATGGGAGTCAGTGCCACAGGCCGGTAATCGTTGAAAGAGGTGACTTGAGGTTTCTTTGGCACCGGAATGATGGAGACAGTTTTGAGACAGGCTGGCACTGTGGCTTGGTCCAGTGAGGTGTTAAAAATGTCTGTTAGGACACCAGCCAGCTGACCTGCGCATTCCCTGAACACCTGCCCAGGTATGTTGGCGGGGCCTGGGGCCTTCCGTGGGTTGACTCTTTTCAGAGTCTTCAACACATCGGCTGTGTCCAGGCAGAGTGCCTCCTCTTCCTGGTGGGGAACAGTTTTCTTTGCCGGAGTACTGTTCAGTGCCTCGAACCTCCCAAAGAAGTTATTGAGTCCATTTAGAAAGTCGGCATCAACTTCGCCCACTGGGGGGGAGGATGGATTGTAATCTGTGATCGCCTTTATGCCTTGCCACATGCTCCTGGTGTTGCTGGTGTCGTGGTGTCATGAGCCGAAGTTACATTTACAGAGTCCAGATGATTTCTGTCCATAAGGCGCATTCACAAAGCGGGCGGCTCCACTGGAGGACGGCTGCAGCTGGACCGGTACCGGTACCTGCTTTAAGTTCTGCTCAGAGCTCCAGGATGATCAGTCTGGATGAATCTAAACGATCAGAAACCAGCAGATCAATCTGATCTCTGATCAATGGCTCCATGTTCTCCATCAGAGCCAAAGCTCCTCAGGTAGCGGCTCACCTTGATGCAGCTACTGATATACCTGGGATTGTCTCCACACCTGATCACCTTCCATAATCAAACTGTTTGATCAGCCCTGGTTTCTCTCTAATGAGAATAAATAGATGCATTCAGACGATGAGTTTCATCTTTATGAGACACAAACTGAGCAACATGATTATTTACATTGAGGTTTTCACATCCTTTATTTCTCTTTTCTTTATTGTGTGTGTGTGTGTGTGTGTGTGTGTGTGTGTGTGTGTTAGGTTGTCTGAGGATAAATGTGGTTCAGTTTCATCATTTAAACACTAAAATATTAAAATCATGAAACCCATCTGGTTTGATGCTTCCTGGTCTAAATAACTGAATGCCGTCAGATTTCAGTGGATTTAGGTGAGTTCTGGGCAGGTAAAAAATTTGCGTTTATTTACTTAAACTTTCACACCACGTTTATTTTATACATGCTGACTTGTGCGTAAAATATAGCGTCGCACATTTTTTGTGCGTACGTCGCTTTAGACATGAGAGCCCAGAACCTGCTGACGTTTGCATGTTCTGGTTCTACCCGATCCAAATCTAGTTGCTGTTATTTGTCTTAGTCCTGATAGGTCCTGATTTTCCTCTCCCGCTCCTTACATCCCTGAATCGGACCGTTTGATCTGAATACAGCCGATGTAAGAACAGAACCTCATGGTGAAGCCAAGCCAACTTTGTAATGAAAGGCCACAGAACCGGGTCCAGAACCTGGTTCTGTTTGGTTCACAGCTTCACACTTGTGGCGATACTTGGCCACGATTTGACGTCTTGCCAGTGACATGTGTGTATTGGATCTTTCTTGATACACCACCCGGTCCATCTCAGAACCACTTGGTCCGTCAGAACCGCTCAGTGAGTCAGAACTTCTGAGGAGCGTACCCTCAGAAGTTCTGACTCACTGCTGCTCAGGTGGAGACGCTGCAGCCAGGAAACGGGTCTGAGCAGAACCGGGTCAGGTCGTTGGGTTTCAGGGAGAGCCCCTGCTGCTCCAGGAGCTGGTTTAGTTTTCAGTCTGATTCTAAGTTTGTTTACGCGTCGCAGTCCACCACACACAATCACACACACACACACACGCATGCATTCACACATTCACAAACGCGCGCACACACTCACTCGATAACCACAAGTGAGAAAGGGAAGCTGTTGGGGGTTCTGAGAATCACCGTGGTAACAGGTCATGTGATTTGCTGGAAATCAAACTTAGAGCCTCATTTGCATACTGACGCCTCCGCTAGGGAGGAAGTGTGTGTGTCTGGGTGTTTGATACAGCTCAGTATTTATTCCTCTAAATAAAACTAAATTGTAATTTTTCTTCTAGACTGGTTTTCTATCAGACTCTAAGCTGATCTATGTCACCTAGATCTATAGCGATCCCTGCCCTGAGGGACATTGGTGCTGCTTCCTGCAGGTGATTCCCTTCAGCCTCACACCATTCAGAGGAGGTCATGCAGGTCTGGAGCAGAGGAATGCGGATCTAGAACCAGGTCATCTAGATCAGAATTGCCGGACCGATTCTGGGCTGGTTCCGAGACTTTCTCTCCATAAGTTTCACATCCATCACGACTTTTTTAAACATCTAATCAAATCTCAGGCTGCTTCCTGCTCCATGTCGGCGGCCATCTTCAAGTACACCTGGCTGCAGCAAACGGACCACATGGCCAACTCAGACCTTATTTAGAAATGGGACCATTGCACTCCAGAAGTGACGGGGGCGCTATTTCCTATATTATGCGCGGTCTCCCGTTTTTATTGTCGTTAGAAATCTGTGATATATATTCATCTTTAGGAAGGATTTTCACTCTCAGCATGTATTTGAACTTCTCTCTTTTATTTACTTCAGCACCGCTCACAGTTTTTAAATAGACCCTTTTCACATGACGTCACACAACTTCCGTTTTGGCTCGAAGCTGTGTATCCTTAGTTCCGGTGTACATAGTAAGTAATGATAAAGTTGTCTATTTCATATATATATATATATATATATATATATATATATATATATATATATATATATATATATATATATAGAGAGAGAGAGAGAGAGAGAGAGAGAGAGAGAGAGAGAGAGATGTATAAATCTGACAGCATATGTTGATCAGACAGATCACCGGAGCATGGAGTTTACACAGTCTCTAAAACATTTGCCTAAAATAAGATTTGAAGATATATCACGATTTGCAAACCAGTTCTCTCTGACAAAAAAATCTAAATTAGACAAAGGCTACAAATTCTTCACCGAACAATACCTGTTTGACTATGAAGGTAGGTATTTTTGTTTTGCGTAACCGTTAGCTTAGCATTAGTGAATTTTGTTAGCTAGCTAACTACGTGACATAACTGTTCCTTAACCAGAACTTTTTACTGTTTTTGAACTATAACGTTTTAGGCTCTAATCTTGATCAGATTATTAAATTATAGACTGGAGTTGCCACTCATCCCATAAAATAGGGATTTGTTTGTTATAAGCAGAGATGTCCGGTGCCACCGCTGCTTTGTAATGCCTTTAATCGGACCACTTTTTCGGTAACGAATAATCTAACGAGTTCGTATTTCAAATCCAGTAATCAGATTAAAGTTATTTATCCAAATCATTGCACATTAATATTTTCTTGTGTATTTATTTTTATTCCTTCTTTGCGTCTTTGGGAGAGACTCTGTGACAGTTAGCAGTGACAGAAACATGAACAGTGCATGGAGATGCGCATTTTGTTGCTGGAAAAACAGAAATATCGTCAAGCCCAACTGTTATTTGTGGCTTTTGTCTTGTTTTTATTTTCCATTAATACAGAAAATGAACCTCTAAACGTTACATCACTGACAGGCGGCGGTGTATATGTTTCCTAACTGTGGCTAAAGCTGCTGCTAGCTGGTTTACTCATGATCGGAAGCTGGTTCCTTTGAATACAGTTGGAGAATGGTAAATTGACAATGACTGATAACGGTTATCTAACACGTAAACACCGTTTTATAAAACACAGAAAGTGAACCTCTAAACGTTACAGCGCTGACAGAGAGTATATTTTTCCTAAATGTGGCTAAAGCTGCTGCTAGGTGGTTTACTCTCCGATCGGAGGCTGTTTATTTTATACACAGATAGAGAATGGTGAATTTACAATGATTAGTAACAGCTATCTAACACTTAAATGCTGTTATTATTAAACTTACCTTTTATTATATCCTTAAGATTATGAGAATGCGGGAAGTTTTCAGCTTGGTTCCCAAGGCAAAATCACACCGGAAGTAAAGATACCCAGTTTTGAGTTATGGCGGCCATTGTCTGACGTCACTGTGAAAAGGGTCTATTCTGTGTACTTCTAAATCTGCTCCTTATTTGCATCTTTTTGGGTCTACTACTGCCTCTAATGGCGTGGGGTGGTAACACAACTACTATAATTACGTTATTAAATGAGTCTTTATTATTTACTGTTAATACCGGCATTATTGGCACCATCAAAGATAAATTCTCTAATAAAACACCATACTTTTTTACTTTCTTAACGATGTAGAGCTAATTAAATGACATAAACAAGATCTTTATACATTATGAATATTTATATATCTCCATCATTTATAGGAGGAATAAAAGAAATAAGGAGACATGAAAAGCAACATAATGAACTATAATAAAAACCATTTATAATGTATGCATAAGAAACTTATTTGAGGAAAATTCAATAAGAAACAAATTAATTAGATTCACAGAAGAATTACAAGTCTGGTTGTTACGACCAGGGTTGTAAAACAGATACAAGCTAAAATTCACATTTTTGCTTTTACTCTGTCATTCATATAATTCTGAGAGATTTTGCTGTGTTGGTAGAGTCTTATACATAGTTAAAAAAAAAAAAAGAAACTAATCAATCATGGTGGAAATTTCCCTTCAACTCCAAAACAATAAAATAAAACGCATTCATAGAATCACTTAGCATGTTATAGCTAAATGTTATCATGTTTAGATAAGAATAATTATTGCATTGTCAATAAATGACTTGTAATCAATGTTCTCAGGTACCAGAGGGAAACAGTAACGCCTTCATGAGCTCAGAGGGTCAAACTGATGAATAAAGAGGATGGAGGCTCTCTACTAAAATATTCCTGCCGTCTTCCATGTTCTTTCAGCAAACAGTTGAGACAGAGTTGTTTTTGGTTTCACCACTATTTACCTGCTGTTATACCTGCCATTGAAACTATTCTCTTTTTTTTCGCCCCACAAGGCGTCTTTTTGTGGGCTCTAGTGTCCCTTTTTTTCAAAGTAGGCTGACAGGAAAGGGGGCAGGAGAGGGGGGAAGACATGCGGTAAACGTCGTCGGGTCCGGGAGTCGAACCCGCGACAGCTGCGTCGAGGCTACGTTTTGCCTGAATGTGGGTTGCGCTAACCCCTCCGCCACCACGGCACGCCCGAAACTATTCTTAAAAGTTTGTCTTTTAGTCTGCAGCTCATGTGACCAAACCAGCTGAGGAGACAAAAAGTTAAAGCACTCAACATTGTCTTGTACACAATCTCTAGTTGGATAACCCCAAGATCACCGAGTCTCATTTAAAGATAGAGTCTCTGAGAACAGTTCTTAAAAACTTTAGTGTTTTCAGTAAAGTTGAGCTGACTGTCCAGGAATGACCTAAGGTATTTAAAATTTGTGACTGTTTCAACATCGAGAGAAACTGGCACCACTTTGAGGTCATTTCATTAGCTCCACCTCCTTGAAAAAGTATGGTATTTTATTAGAGAAGTTATCTTTTAAGGTGTCAGTAATGCCAGAATTCATTTGTTAAAAACTGTGAGCTGTGCAGAAGTAAATAAGAGAGAAGCTCAAATAAGATAAGATAAGATTTATTTGTCATTGTCATCAACAGATTACAACGAGATTGAGATTTGCTCGACTCGAGTTAAGATGCAGGTTATGTGTATATACATAATATACAAAGATAAAGAAATGAATAGTACAAAATGAGAAATAAATAGACATCAGAAGATGGTTGCAGCGCCTGGAGGTGTCGCAACAGAATTTACATTTTTAACAAAGTGGTGTCAAGAGCAGAAGTTCTTATGCCTTTGAATTTAGTGCCATGATTGCCATCGGGTAAAAACTGTTTTTTAGGCGATTTGTCCTGGTTTTTATTGCTCTGTATCTCTTGCCTGATGGCAGCAGCTGGAAGAGACCATGGCCAGGGTGTGAAGAGTCATTTAAAATGTCCAAAACTTTCTTGTGGAGCCTGGAAGTGTAAATCTGTTCCATAGTGGGAAGGGGGCAGCCTATGGTTCTCTCTGCTGCCCTAACAACCCTCTGGAGCGCCTTCTTGTCCGCGGATGTGCTGCTGCCGTACCAGACACATAGACCGTACGTGAGCACACTCTCTATGGAGCAGTGATAGACGGCCTGCAGCAGGTCTGAGGGGAGACGGTTCTTCTTGAGTATTCTTAGAAAGTACAGTCTCTGCTGTGCCTTCTTCAGCAGCTCCTTGGTGTTGGTGCTCCAGGTTAGCTTGTCCTCCAACTCCATGCCCAGAAACCTGAACACTGGGACCCTCTCCACACAGGTCCCACTGATGGTGAGAGGCTGGATGTCCGTTTTGTTCTTCCTGAAGTCGATCACCAGCTCCTTTGTTTTGGAGGTGTTGAGGAGCAGGTTATTGACTTTGCACCACTCTGACAGCCGCTTCCCCTCATCCCTGTACTCCAGCTCCCCCTTCCCGCCTGAGATGAGACCAACAACAGTCGTGTCATCTGCAAACTTTATGGTCTTGTTGCTGAGGTGGTTGGAGACACAGTCATGAGTGTAGAGGGTGTAGAGAAGTGGGCTGAGCACGCAACCCTGTGGCGATCCGGTGTTCAGGCTCAGAGCAGTGGAGGTGTGGGGGCCCAGTCTGACCCTCTGGGAGCGACCTGTTAGGAAGTCCAGGATCCAACTGCAGGTGGCTGATGGGAGCCCAAGGTTTGCTAGCTTGGACACCAGACGTTGGGGAAGTATGGTATTAAATGCTGAGCTGAAGTCCACGAAGAGCATTCTGACATAGCTCTCCTGCTTCTCTAAGTGGGTCAGGGCAGCATGAAGTGCAGTGGATACAGCGTCCTCTGTGGACCTCTTTGCTTTGTAGGCAAATTGGAGAGGGTCCAGCTCAGCAGGCAGGCCAGCGAGGATGTGGCTCCGCACCAGTCTCTCCAAGCACTTCATGATGATCGGTGTGAGTGCCACTGGACGGTAGTCGTTCAGGGTGTTGATGTTGGTTCTTTTCGGCAGGGGGACAATGGTAGAGGACTTTAGGCAGGGAGAGACAGTGGCTTGAGACAGGGACTGGTTAAAAATCTTTGTGAAGATTCCAGCCAGTAGGTCTGCACAGTCTTTAAGCACCCGTCCCGACAGAGGCTGCCTGTCCACAGAGCTGCTGTGGACAGGCAGCTGTGATGGAGCTGTGGTAGGTGTCGCCTCAAAGCGGGCAAAGAAGATATTCATCTCCTCTGCCAGGGAAGTGGTTCCCTCCGTGCATGGCTGGTTGCTGGATCTGTAGCTTGTAATGTGCTGAACACCCTGCCACACCTGCCTGGTGCTGTTGCTCCTGAGCTGCTTCTCTATTCTCCCTCCGTATGATGCCTTAGCTTGGCAGATGCCTCTTCTCAGGTTGGCTCTGGCAGAACTGTAGAGTGCTTTGTCCCCAGAACTGAAAGCAGCGTTCCTGGCTTTCAAGAGGCCCCGGACCTCCTTAGTCATTCAGGGTTTCCTATTCGGATAGATCCTCATGAGTCTGTTCCTGGTGACATTGTCCATGCAGAACCTGATGTAGTCCAAGACTGCTGAGGTGTAGTTCTCCAGGTCCTGATGTGCAAAAATCTCCCAGTCAGTTCTCTGGAAGCAGTCCTGTAGTTGGTGAGAGGCATCCTCAGGCCAGATGGTGACAGTTCGGGTTATACTGGGGACACGTTTCCGCAGGGGGGTGTAACCAGGGATCAGTAGCAGGGACACGTGATCAGACTGGCCAAGGTGTGCTAAGCGTTTAGCCCTGTATGCCTGTCTGATGTCTGTGTACAGCTTGTCCAGAGTTTTATCAGCAATGCATGCTGAGAGTAAAAATCCTCCCTAAAGAAAAAGATATATCACAGATTTCAAACGAAAATAAAAACGGGAGACAGCGGATAATATAGGAAATAGCGCCCCCTTCACTTCCGGAGTGCAATGGTCCCATTTCCAAATAAGGTCTGAGACTGACAGCGGTCCGTCCCGCCCTTCCTGTTTGCTGCAGCGCGATCCTTCTCTTTGGAGCTAAATCCTGATTTCTGTGGGATTTTCTTCCTGTTCATCTGAAGTAACCGAGTTCTGCAGGTTGGGCTGATGGTATCAGAACCTAAAGATCCAGTTGAAAACAGGTTGTTGGTTCTGTTTGTCTCGACTGAAACTCATGTCTGAATCCAGGAAGCGTTTTCTGCATATTCCATATTTATTCATAGCTGTTGAGTTTTTAAGGAAAACGTAAAAGAAAGCCGTTTAGGGTTAGCTGAGAGCTGATTGGTCGGAACCTCTGGCTCCACCCATCCCTTTGCTCCATTAGCTGTCCTCTGTTTGCAGCCGACCAGGTGTACGGGGATCAGGACATGCACGAGGTGGTGAGGAAGCACTGCATGGACTACCTGGTGAGTCTGATCACATGACCCCTCCCCTCGCTGACTTCTCAGCCAATCAGCTGACAGCATCTGTTTGGCTCCTTCAGATGAAGAACGCCGACTACTTCTCCAACTATGTGACAGAAGACTTTACCACGTACATCAACAGGAAGAGGAAAAACAATTGCCATGGCAACCACATCGAGATGCAGGCCATGGCGGAGATGTACAACAGACCGGTGGAGGTGTACCAGTACAGCACAGGTGAGTCCGTCGGCACATCTGAACCCAAACCAGATTCACGCATCTTTACCGATCCCGCCTCCCGATCCCACAGAGCCAATCAACACATTCCACGGCATCCATCAGAACAATGACGAGCCAATCAGAGTGAGCTACCACCGCAACATCCACTACAACTCTGTGGTGAACCCCAACAAGGCCACGATCGGCGTGGGCCTGGGTCTGCCCGCCTTCAAACCCGGGGTACCAGAACCGTAGCGACACGCTTCCCCTTAGGGCCATTGCCATGGCACTGACCTCTGACCTTTCCCTCCCAGTACGCGGACCAGTCTCTGATGAAGTCGGCCATCAAGACGTCCGAGGAGTCGTGGATCGAGCAGCAGATGCTGGAGGACAAGAAGCGGGCGACGGACTGGGAGGCGACCAACGAGGCCATCGAGGAGCAGGTGGCGCGCGAGTCCTACCTGCAGTGGCTCCAGGACCAGGAGAAACAGGCCCGACAGGTGAGACAGGGTTTCCCCCAGAAAACTTGCTCTGCCCAGCAAATGTAAAATATTGCAGGGTTATTATAGATCTGTTACTAAAAGACATTGCTGACAAATCTCAAACCCACAACTAGTCTTAAAAACAACAAATAAACAAATACAATTAAAATGAATATCAATTATTTGCACTCTTATAAATCCAAAGTAAATCATCAGTCAGTGGATTTAAAAACACAATGCTGATCACATTTGGAGCCAGACCAAAGCATAATTGAACTAAGCTGCTGCTTAAGGCCCCCAGACTTTCGGAGCCCTTTAAATGCTAATATTTTATCACAAACCACAGATATAGAAATTTAACATTTGTTTATTCAGAATGTCAATGCTATTAAATTTGATTTAATTGTTTCAGCATACATAAATCAAAAGATTTTAAATTGTTTAACATTTAAATTTAAAATTTTAAGGAGATGTTTTTTTTTTGAAAGTTCAAACAATATTCATAGTTATATTGTTTTGTTTCCACAGCTACAATCTGATGCTGTGAGTTTAATCTTTGAAATACAAATTAGAAAATTGCAGTTATAATTTATTACTTTTAAACTTTGACAATCAAACCAGCAGGCCCCTCTCAATCCCAGAATTGAGAGGGGCCTGCTGGTCCTGGTGAAATGCTGTTAGTGGTGTTGATGGTTACCATCAAGAGGGGCCCCTAAGTCAGATTCTGCTCCACGTCTCATACAGCATTGGACCAGCCCTGCAGGATGAGTTACATCCCCTCCACTGTGCATCTCTGCTGGATACAGAGGGACAAACAGGAAGTTTAATTTATGTGGCTTTAATAGCTCTTCCATTTTGTGTCTGCTGAGTTTTTAAAAAGCGCCACAGAAACTCATCCCCAAGCTTTGTGGGACGAGTTTTCTTGATATAGGCGTAGCCGCGTGCAGCAACTCTGCCTGAAAGCATTTGATATGAGTTTGATGCATTGTGTTGCCGCAAAAATGACATAAAATAACAATTTAAAAGAAATTAAAGCAGCGTGTTGTGTGACTATGAGGCGAGCGCAACATCTCCTCCAAGGGCTGAACCACCTGTCCACTAACCGGTGAGCACATCTTTAAACTTTGTCAGCACAGACACAGAGTCAGCGTGTTGAGCTGTAAACGCACACGTTTACACGACAAATCATCCTCACAGCACCTCTAAACATGCACCTATTTTAGCGGTTCACATTGAGTTTGACTCTTACCTTGATGAGTTCTCCAAAGAACCATATTTCCTCACCCGGGGTTGATGTAAACGTCCATACAGGTGAGTGGTCCATGCTGAGGTAAACTTCAGAGATCCAGCCGCGACCAGCGGTGTGATTGGTTTGTTCCCTGTTCAGTGCATCAACTATAAAAACTATAAACTCATCTTCCAGGAACGATTCTGCCCTTCCAGTAAAATACTCAGAGCAGCAGAGACTCTTCCAGTCTGGATTATTAAACAAAATAATTTAAAAATAAATTTTTTTTCATATAAAAACAAAAATAAGCCATGCTTAACCTAGCAGGGGGAAAACTAAAGCCTGGCAGCCCGCCAGGCTTAGAATTCACTGGGGGAGAACCTGAACCTGGTGGTATTCAATCAAAGTGGGCGGAGCCCTGGGTAACGCTGTCCTCTGCTTCTTCCTGCAGCCCCGTAAAGCTAGCGCCACCTGCAGCTCGGCCACCGCGGCTGCTTCTAGCGGACCGGACGACTGGAGCGCCCGGTCGCCACGGCAACGGGACTCTGACCCCTCCCATTCCGACCTCACGGCCGCCGCGCCGGCCGGCAACAAGCCGCCCTCTCCCACCGGAGCTGCCCTCATCCTGAGCAAACCACCGTCGCCCTGCGCTCCAGGTAACACACACACGGTGATGTCACTTCCTGCTCCCTGCTGATGGCGAGCAGTAAGTGCATCTGCTCAAGTATTCGCCACCGAAGCTCGGTAGTCGAACCGAACCAGGTCAGATCCTGGAGGTCGGTGTTCCAAATCCAACTCACCAGAACCGGTAGCCGGACCGCAGAGACGCTGCACCTTTCGCTGCAGAACCCCGCTCCATGTTGGTTCTCGCCGGGTCTCGCATGTTTAAAAAATTCTATGCGGCCCTGACTCTGGTCAGCAGGTTCTGATCACTGTTGAGTTTCAGCTAACTGGGTCAGAACCACCTGAAATCGAAAAAACCCGTTCTGATGAACTGGACTTGCAGGGAGAAAGTGTTTCGGTCCAAATTCTCTTCCTGAGTCACAGACAGAAATGAGCTAGCATTAGCCCGCTAACTGCTCCCTCAGAAAGGAGCAGATGACCCGGTACCGGTTCAGGGGAACAGCTTTTCTACAACCAGGGGAACCCTGTTTGAGTCCAGAAGAGCAACCAGAACCTCAGAACCAGGCTTTGGGTCTCCAGCCTCAAATTTGTAACTAAAAGAATTTTTTTCTCTTTTAGCAGCATTGTAAAAACATTAAATTCCATAAAAATGTACATTTTCCCTCAAGAACCAAATAATTCAGAACGTTTTAAGGTTTAGTTATGAACAGATCCGAATGATTTCCATTTGGAAGTTTGAGTCTCGCAGCACCTCAAGTCCATTTGGACTGAATTTCTGATTGTGGCCCGGTTTGAGTCTCGCGCTGCGGACCGATGGATCTGGTGCTGATCGTTGGGCTCGAGCCCGCAGCACGGACAGAACCATCATCAGATCACAAGGAGCCAACAGAACCAGAACAAAGTCAGAATGTATCTGAGGGAACTGCAGTTTGGATCGGGTCCACAGTTCTCTGAGAACCTCTGCAGGGTTCCAGTTTGGGTCCCCTTAGGAACCAATTAGGCTCCGGTTTATGTCCGATCTCCATTCTTTGCAATGTTGAAGCTCAAGTTTTAACGGTCAGCTGAAACGGATCGGAACCAGAACTCAAAGGTTGTGTCCGTGTCGCTGACTTGCTGAATGTTTCTGTGTTCAGGTCCGAGCAATCAGAGCCGGCACCACCTGGAGTACCGGGCCATCATGCAGGAGATGTCCCCCACGGCGTTCGGTAAGACACATCTTCTGCCTGGTTCCGACCCATTCCGACCCGTTCCACAGCTAAAGGCGTTTGTCTCATGAGAGCCACAGCGGGCGGCTCCTGATTAAAGGCTAAACACTAACAGAATCTCAGAATCTCCTGGAAACATTTGGATCTTGACAAACAAGACGGAGTCCGTCCGAAAAAAAGCCGGAACGAAACTCACCACAAACAGACTCCATTTTGTCAACTACAGAAAGTCCTCCGTCCAATCACAGGACAGAGTGACATCACTGTCCCAGAAGAACAAGGGTTGATCCGGTTGGGACCCTGTGGATCCAGATGGGACCCACCGCACGTCAGAGGACAATAAGCAGCCATTGGATCCAAAAAGCTATACTTAATCAGAGCCGCCTGATTCTGGACCCAGAACGCCTGGTGGGAGCCCATTTCACATATTTAAAAAACAAATGGCTCAGGTTGGCCCGTTTTTAGCTGTAAAGACAAACCGATTGCTGCCAGATGAAAAGCTCTTAACTGGGCCCTGCAGTCTGGGTACATATGGGTCCCATTTTAGAGGGTACATCTTCATTGTGTGTACTAGTAGTACCAGCAGTACTACTAGTACAGTGTTTCTCAAACGTTTTCAGGCTGAGGACCACTTACCCCATTTAACAAACAGTCACAGATCACCTAACCTGAAATCTCCCCTCTATAGCATAACTTAATATATAATTCAACCTGAAATGAAAATATTAGTCTCTTAACTTAGGTATGGTTGTTTTCTTAGGTCTTCTTACTGAAGAGTTGTGCTGTTTGATAAATGATAGATAAATAAATGATGATGATGATAAATAAAGACTGTATTAGTAGTAGTGATGGAGTCTTTCTGCTGAGAAATAACGGCCGACGTTAATGCAGTCAGGAGCGTTCCGCCATGTTGGAGGGCAAATGCTTAATTGGAGACGGATCCCCAAAGTGAATAATGTTGGAGAAAACTGTTTCTGAATAATCGATTTGACATATTTTTAAACGTAAATAATTAAAGTGATTTATACATCTAAATATAAATGTATAAATCACCATCCATCCATCTTCTTCCGCTTATCCGGAGTCGGGTCGCAGGGGTAGCAGCTTCACACCCTCCAGTCCCCCTTTTTGAACAGGGGGACCACCACCCCAGTCTGCCAATCCAGGGGAACTGCCCCCAATGTCCATGCGATATTGCAGAGTCGCGTCAACCAACACAACCCTACAACATCCAGAGCCTTAAGGAACTCCGGGCGGATCTCATCCACCCCCGGGGCCTTGCCACCGAGGAGCTTTTTAACCACCTCAGCGACCTCGTCCCCAGAGATTGGAGAGCCCAACCCAGAGTCCCCAGGCTCCGCTTCCTCAGTGGAAGGCATGTTGGTGGGATTGAGGAGGTCTTCGAAGTACTCTGCCCACCGGCCCACAACGTCCCGAGTAGAGGTCAGCAGCACACCATCCCCACTATAAACAGTGTTGGTGCTGCACCGCTTCCCCCCCCCTGAGACGCCGGATGGTGGACCAGAATTGCCTCGAAGCCGTACGGAAGTCTTTCTCCATGGCCTCTCCAAACTCCTCCCACGCCCGAGGTTTTGCCTCAGCAACCACCCGAGCCGCATGCCGCTTCGCCCGCCGGTACCCATCAGCTGCTTCCGGAGTCCCACAGGCCAAAAAGGCCCGATAGGATTCCTTCTTCAGCCTGACGGCATCCCTCACCGAAGGTGTCCACCAACGGGTTCGAGGGTGGCCGCCGCGACAGGCACCGACAACCTTGCGGCCACAGCTCCGATCGGCCGCCTCGACAATGGAGGCACGGAACATGGTCCACTCAGACTCCATGTCCCCCACCTTCCCCGGGACGTGCTCAAAGTTTTGCCGGAGATGGGAGTTAAAGCTCCGTCTCACAGGGGATTCCGCCAGACGTTCCCAGCAGACCCTCACAACACGTTTGGGCCTGCCAGGTCTGACCGGCTTCCTCCCCACCACCGGAGCCAACTCACCACCAGGTAGTGGTCAGTGGACAGCTCCGCACCTCTCTTCACCCGAGTGTCCAAGACATACGGCCGCAGATCCGATGAAACGACGACAAAGTCGATCATCGAACTGCGGCCTAGGGTGTCCTGGTGCCAAGTGTACATATGGACACCCTTATGCTTGAACATGGTGTTCGTTATGGACAATCCATGACGAGCACAGAAGTCCAACAACAGAACACCGCTCGAGTTCAGGTCGGGCGGGCCGTTCCTCCCAACCACGCCCCTCCAGGTCTCACTGTCATTGCCCACGTGAGTGTTGAAGTCCCCCAGCAGAACAAGGGAGTCCCGAGGAGGGGCACTCTCCAGTACCCCCTCTAAGGACTCGAAAAAGGGTGGGTAATCTGAACTGTCGTTCGGCCCGTAAGCACAAACGACAGTCAGAACCCGTTCCCCCACCCGTAGGTGGAGGGAGGCTACCCTCTCGTTCACCGGGGTAAACCCCAACGTACAGGCGCCGAGATGGGGAGCAACAAGTATGGCCACTCCTGCCCGATGCCTCTCACCTTGGGCAACTCCAGAGTGGAAGTATGTCCAGCCCCTCTCAAGGAGACTGGTTCCAGAACCAGAGCCATGCGTCGAGGTGAGACCGACTATTTCTAGCCGGAACCTCTCGACCTCACGCACTAGCTCTGGCTCCTTCCCCACCAGAGAGGTGACATTCCACGTCCCAAGAGCCAGCTTCTGCAACCGGGGATTGGACCGCCAGGGTCCCCTCCCTTGGCCGCCACCCATCACACCCGACCCCTTTGGCCCCTCTCACGGGTGGTGGGCCCATGGGAGGGGGGGCCCATGTTTCCTCTTTGGGCTGAGCCCGGCCGGGCTCCATGGGTAAAAGCGCGGCCACCAGGCACTCGCCATCGTGCCCCCCCTCCAGGCCTGGCTCCAGAGTGGGGCCAGGCCTGGCCTCCCTGTTCCGGGCGAGGGAACACCAAGTCCAAGGTTTTCCTTCATCATTGGGGTCTTCGGGCTGCACTTTGTCTGGTCCCTCACCTAGGACCTGTCTGCCTTGGGTGACCCTACCAGGGGCATGAAGCCCCAGACAGCATAGCTCCTCGGATCATTGGGACACTCAAACCCCTCCACCACGATAAGGTGGCAGCCCAAGGAGGAGTGTATAAATCACTTTCCAGAAATCCTGAGCTTCAGGGCAGTGATGGCATACGGATCTTAGTCTGGCATTAGCATCAGCAATATCTGACTCTGAGAGGATGGCTCTGTGTAACCTGTGGTGACCAGTATGTTCTATGCAGTACTTTGAATTGTATTAATCTTGTTTTAAGTTCCATGAACATTTTTTAATGTTCTTGATCTATGAAGGCCACACCAAGATCAATTTCCCAGACTGATCGTAAAGCCAGCAGGATTTTTACACATATTTTTGTTCCAATTTTCCCTTTCAACAATCGCCCTAATTATCGGATGGCTCTTGGAATAATCCATAGCGATCATCTCGCCGTGGTCCTTAAGACTGATCTGGTCCATTCGGAAGAATGGCGGCACCTTTCAGATCTAAAATCGGGGATATCCAGCATGTTGGGTAGACTTTAGCCAATATTGCAGCGTGTTGTTTCCCCCGACTGGGAACCAGAAGAATGAAAAAACTCAAAACCAGAAACTCGAAATGAAATTGCACAGAAGGCCATTTTTCACCTGTGAACTGGTCTGACTGGTCTAACTGGTGTGTGTTTCAGGTCTGACGGACTGGGAGGACGATGAGATCTTGGCCTCGGTGCTTGCCGTCTCCCAGCAGGAATACCTGGACAGCATGAAACACCAGAGCGCCTCCGCCGCCATGCATCGGGAGCGTGAGCCGTCGCCAGACAGCAGCTGATGCACTGCCGCCACGCACTGACCCCGCCGTGACCCCGCCCCGCCCCCCGACCCACAGACAGAACTCGAACATGGAGAAAATAAACCATCCAACAATGATGCACTCATTTCCTTTTTTAAATCATCCGCTTCCTGCTTCCCACTTCCAGCATCACTTCCACTTCCGGGTCGGCGGGGTCGGCGGGTCTTCACGCTGATCCGGCATCAGATCTTATTTAAATGTGGACGGCTTCCAGCAGTTTGAGTTTCGCTCCGTGGTTCCAATGAAGGACAACCCGGTCCGGTTCTGTTTGGCCATCAAAAGTCTTATCATGTTCTGTTAGGTGCTGATCATTCCCGGCCTCCTCATCGTCACCTTCATCATCAGACTTATTTAGCTGCATGTTTAACAGCCGAGTTCATCATAGCAGAAACGAATTAAAGAGAAAAATAGAAAATGTCTTTCTGATCCTCAGTGATTATTAATATAAGTTTGTTTTATTTTATTTTCTCAGTTGGATGAAAACTTTTTGTTTCTTGGAATAAAAAGAGGAAGTTTCTGAAAAGCAGCTGAGAGCTTCATGATTCCAGCCGTCTGTAAAGCCGGAACCGGTTCTGGTTCTGCTTCTGAGTCCAGCTTCCTCTTGTTTGGGTTCTGGTTCTGGTTCCGAGTTTCCTCCGGTTCTGAATGACCGGCCCAAAGCTGCAGGTTCCCCTGATGAAGGAGCTCCAGTGAGGAATGGTGATGCTGCCTGTCTGGGTTCAGCAGAACCAGAAGTCCGGTCCGGTCTCATTCATAAGAATATTTAACTTTTCAGATTTTCAAAATGAAAATCTGAAATATTTATAAATGTTAGAAATATTTCTAAATAAACCCAGAAACTAAAACTGTCTCCACTCTGACCCTACAGAAATAGTTTTTGCACTTTAGATTTAATTGTTGTTGTAAAGATAAGCAGCATGAAAGGTTGATTCTGAAGGAAGTGACGTCATGCTGCCTTCAGGGTCCCTCTGAGAAAATGAGGCCAATTATGGAAGTTGAGAAACTTTCAGAACATTTCAGATCAGCATAAACGTAATGCTTGAAATTAGTCATTTAAATATGTTTACATTACATAACCCTTAATAAAGAGCTAATGGATGGATATGTGTTCATTTAAAAACATGAAAAGATAAGAAGAAAAAAATGGAACCTTCATTGTAGTTGAAAATCACTAATAGTAAAATTTTGTTTCTTTTATGGAAATGTTTTGTACATTTCTGTCAATTTTTTACACAATTTAAAGCGAGAAGCTCTAATTTGCACAACAGGAAGAAAAATATTAAATTATGGAGCCTAATTAGATTTTCCAGGTTAGGTGTTGGTTAAATTTGGATTACTTACGACTCCCTCTTGTTCCCTGAACGCATCAGCAGCTTCACAAACCGACAGGAAGCTTCGTGCGCGTCGGAGTAACCGCCGCGTGTTTTTTAAAGCTGTGCGCGTGTTCAGTTTCTGTAGCTGTGTGCGCGCGCGCACTGATGTTTGAGAGGAAATCGGCCTCGAGCTTCCCGGCAGTTTATCAGCACGCGCTCCCCCGCCTCGTTGATCTCAATTCTACAAATTCTTCCCCACGCGCTGTTTGAATATTCATGAGCTTCAATCCGATTGGCTGCTCAGTTCAAAACACTGAGCACACTGTGAGACGCTGATTGGATGAGGAGCACGGGGTGGGCGTGGCCGCAGAAAAGCTATAAAGTGTGAAGCTAGACCTGCGGCCAGCTCAGGACGGGATCATTTGGCTCTGGACCAGCAGAACCTTCCGGGCCCTGAAACTGACACATCGAAGCGGGAAAAACCCGAACCGAGCCTTTTGGACCGATAAAATCCGAGGAGACGCCGTGGCTATGATCCGCTCCCAGTGAGCCGAACTCGGGGAGATGTTGGAGAAAAGGTCCGCGGATCCGAACTTGGAGGACAAACGACGCGGTAAGCGCAGGTTTTTCTTCTGAGTTTGATATTTTATGAAGTGCTTTGCGGTTTCTGACCTATAAATGTGCTATATAAATAAAGTTTACTTGCATTCCTATTTTAAGATTCAAAACCGGTTCCGGAAAATCTGGTTCTGGTCCAGTAATTCGGTTTTTTATGACGTTTCTTTTTCTTTTCTTTGCTTTTTTTTTTTTCTTTTTTGATTGCGCCGTGGTGAAGTTGGCTTCTGATTGGTCGCTTTAGTAAAGGACTATTTCGCCGTCTTTAATGAATCACCTTTGATCGGTTCCGGTTCGGCATCAAACATGGGCCAGATTGTGATCCATTCACTACAGTTGTGAGGTCCAAAAGATGGTTTCCGTTCTGTTTTTGGATCTGAACCTTTTTTCTGGTCTCTGGCAGCAGAAGTTGGACTGAACAGAACAAATATTATAAATCCCGGATTTTTTTATAAGATTCACTGTATTTATGTAAAACATTAAGATGGAGTTTATTGTTTCACCTGTCGCTTTAAACGATGTTTATTGCAGAATAACTTAGTTTCTCTAACTGGACTGAACCAGAACCTTTTTCCTGAGTTACAATAATATAGTCCAGGTATATATGTGTGTGTGTGTGTGTGTGTGTGTGTGTGTGTGTTGGGGGTTCTGATGTGGTTCTGTGTTCTGATCCAGGGAAGGAAGCCTTCAGCCTGCGGTACCGCTGCGGCCCTCTGATCGGCAGCGGCGGCTTCGGTTCCGTGTTTTCGGGTCACAGACTCTCAGACGGACTTCCGGTCGCCATCAAGCAGATCTCTGGGGACCGGGTCCAGCAGTGGGCCAGACTGGTGAGGTTCACTTCCAGAACCAGAACCAGTTCAGTTTCCACCTGAACCCAGGCGGCTGCTGCCCTCTGGTGGACAGGCAGCAGAACCGCAGGAGGGGGGTTCCCACGGAAACCTGTGATGTCATTGTTCCATCAGTGGGTTTTCCCCAGTGATGCACTGGTTCCTTAGCCTGGGAGCCCCCCCACAGCCTGAGACCGGTTCTGGTTCTGTAGTGAGTGAAATGGTTCCTTTGTTTTGTGTTTTTTTTAACTCTCACGTCTTTCTGTCCCGCAGCCCGGCGAGCTCGGCCCGGTTCCCATGGAGATCGCCCTGCTGCAGCGGCTCTGTGAAGTCGGAGGTCACGGCGGCGTGATCCGGATGCTGGACTGGTTCGAGGCGGAGGGGCGGGGCTTCCTGCTGGTGATGGAGCGGCCGCCGCAGTGCCGGGATCTGTTCGACTTCATCACGGAGCGCGGTGCGTTGCCCGAACGCCTCGCTCTCAGGTGGGTCTGCGCTCGTTACCTTGGCGACGTGCCGCCGCCTCGGCCACGCTGACGTCCCGGCTCCGCCTCCCGCAGGTTCTTCAGGCAGATGGTGGAGGCGCTGCGGTTCGTTCACGCGCACGGCGTCGTGCACAGAGATGTGAAGGACGAGAATGTCCTGGTGGACACGCGGACGCTGGAGGTCAAGGTCATCGACTTCGGCTCCGGTGCGCTGCTGAAGGACTCGCCGTACGACGAGTTCGAAGGTACGGAGCCGTGCGGTGGGCGGGGCCTAACAGTTCAGTTGGTGGGCGGAGCCTCACCTGTCCCCTCCCTGTAGGTACGCGGGTCTACAGCCCACCCGAGTGGGTCCAGTCGCAGTCGTACCACGCCGAGCCGCTCACCGTCTGGTCGCTCGGCGTCCTGCTCTTCGACATGGTGTGCGGCGACATCCCGTTCGAGCGCGACCAGGAGATCGTCGAGGCCACGCCCTTCTTCACTCGCCGCGTCTCTAAAGGTGAGCGCCAACCCGCCGCACCCTGATTGGTTAAGGCGTGCGTGGCGCTGACCGTCTCCGCCCCTTCCTGCAGAATGCCAGGCTCTGATTGGCTGGTGTCTGTCCCTCCGGCCGGAGGACCGCCCCTCGCTGGAGCAGATCCTGACCCACCCCTGGATGGAGGCGGGGGAGGAAGAGGACGAGGAAGAGGAGCGCGGCTCGCTGCCCAGCGCGTCTCTGTGAACTGGGTCGGAACGGAACAGGAAATAAATCACTTTATCTTCGCTGAGACGCTCCTCATCACTGATGAAGAGTCTTTATTTATGGATTATTTATTATTTCATCAGTTCCTTTTTCATCAGAGGAGGAAAGCTGAACTGACAGATTTTTGCTTTTTTTTCTCATTAAACCTGATTTTAAGTTTCGCTGACGTCTGGACATTGGTGGCGCTCCGGCGGCGGCGCTCGGTAAATACCTGTGTATTCCTTCAAAGTGGCTCCGCTGCCACTTGGTTCTGTTTATTTACATTAAATAAGAAGTTCTGGATCAGAACCAAGATCCATGTTTGAATAAAAACATTTTCAGACTCTGGTTTGTTTCAAATTCAGAATTACTTTATTAATCTTTATTAATTAATTTATTAATGAAATGTTGCTGTAAATCATTTCTTTACCCTGAAGGATTTTCTCTTCCTCCATCTCTGTGGTCCAGATGAACATCCAGGTTTTTATCTTCCTCCACTTCTTCTCCCATGATGGAAACAGGGTTTGACCTTTGACCCTGTTCCTCCTGTAACCAACAATCATCTCCTTTGTTTTGTACACATTTCAGATGATTTGACTGTTCCCTCACTTTTGACTTGTTTTCTATAAATGGTTTTTGTTCTGCGATCAGCACTGAAACATTTCACTTACAGCTCAGTGATGCTTGGCTGTCGCCCCCTGCTGGTCACTAAAGGGTTAGAAAGATGCAGATTCTTCCAGTTGGATTTATTTTGATACTCTAGTGGAATCAAACTCATCAGAGGGCAGGAAGTGATGTCAAATATTTGATTTTTTTTCTTCCAGTTATTAATTTACTTTAATAGATTCATCATCTCTTGTCTGATTTAGTTTTTTGTCAGAACTGAGGATGAGTTTATGATTTGAGCTTTGTATCTCATGAACAAGCGCAGCTCGTTACATTGATACGATTCCTTTCATTAATTTAGCAATCACAGAGTTAACCTACATAACCTACGTTACCTTGTTTCCTTACTGACTGAAGCTAAACTTAAGTGGCTTTTTATGCGTTTATCCTTTTCCTTCACTGCAGCTAACTTCCTCGGTAGCGCCGTTGTTCTGTTACCATGGATACCTTATGCAGAACGTTGCCAAAACAAAAGCAAAACAGTATTTACAATAAACAAAGTAACTACATTCAATTGGCCTTTTCTAGCTTTGTTAATTTTACTTACAATTCAATAAACATCCTTCAACCTGATTGGTTCACAGGGAACATGAACAGATGACTTATTTAAAAACAGTAAACTATTTAAAGCACCTATTTACAGTCAGAAAACCACAAAGTGCTTCGCAGTAGAAATAAAAACGCAGTACCAACATAATACTTTCATCCACGCCGGAACCATCAGCATATGGAGGAACTTTCCTGCCATAATCCAAGAGCACACATTTTCAGTCTGAGGCCTTGATTACACGGCAACAGTTTCTGGTGAAATTGGAAGTTTTGTTGGTTTGTTCTGTACATGTACATGAAACCACCGAATGTTTCCTCTGAAACGGCACAGATTGAAAACGGTTCCAGAGTGCAGTGGTTCTGAAACGTACCGGTACCGTTGTCTTGTGTTAAGGAAGAATAATTTATAAATTAACTTTGGAACAAAGTTTGGCTCTCTCTCTTCCTTAAACTTCCAGGTCCTCTCAGCGGGCGACGTGCAGCCACAAGGAAAACAACAATGCGTGTTGACGTCACAGAATCACAGAGTTTAATCCCATACAAAGCAACGTATCAACAACAAAGCTGCAGAGGAACAGAGATATGCATTCTTTACCTTATACAGACAAAGACAGACAAGACAGACAAACAAAAAAAAAAAAACAAAGACGCGTCTTTGGAGAGAGCCGATGCAAAAAGCAAAAATAGTGGCAGCTCTCTGAATTTTTACTCCTGTACACGAAGTCTTATACTGAAGGTGTGTCTTTCTTTTTTAATATATTCACTTAAGGCGTACCTCTTGTTGGCCAACTGGAAGCTACCTTGGACACTCAGAGAAACTTAGAACTCCCCCTAATTTTACGGCAAAGATCAAAGGCCATTTGCTCTCTGTTTCAACAAAAGAGCGAACAGCTGCGTCCTGGCCTCCTGTGGTTCTACGGTCATTTTGGGTACAGAGAAACATGAGATAAGATTTCACAGATACCTGTGAAATCCGAAGTCTCTCCCGTTATCTCCCCCAGGCTCAAGTAATAGTGCCCTGGAGAAGATGCTAATTTTACGGCCTCCTGTGGTCTGAATGCTTGCCCATCTGGTTTAATTTTAAATCCTTAACACAAACCTGTTCAAAATTAAGAAATTTGTTCAAAATAAGAATGTTCAATATACCTTTTACACATGCCGTAAGATTAACTGTATTAAGCACTAAAAATAATCATTTTTCCTCAACACTTGTAAACAGAATAAATGGATTTTTTCTCTCAGGGAATCTCTAGCTAATGCATAGCATGACGCAACACATGGCTGCTTCCTACAATCCACAGAAGAAGAAGAAACTACTGACAATGCTGGTGTTACTACAATTAATGTTCCCCCATCAGATACGGTTCCCTCAGCGTCTCTTCACCGCTCCTCACCGCCCCGGTGGTAAAATACACACCTAGAGAACTACGGACTCCGTGAAAGCTCAACGTGTTTCAGCGAAGTTATCCCACTTTTTTCCATCTGCGCCCTAATCAGACGCACATAGTGTGTGATTTTCCCCAGTATCTGGGGGAACGGTACCTGATGGGGAAACCCGAATCCACGTGCCTTCAAGTAGAACTTTTTTTTAAACACATGCGCACTTACAGTAGTTTCAAAGAAGCTAGCACCAACTAGTGGCGTGGCGAAGGATTACACCTTTCTGATGTACCGTTACTGTATAAACAAAGACTGTAATTAAAACATCTTCATGTAAATGTAATAACAGAAATGGAACAAAAATTCCATTTTCATATTTTTGTGTAAACAGGGCCTGAGATCAGGAATTCATGTTTTCTGTTCTCAAAACTTTTAATACTTTTGCTTACATTTTTATTTTGAAAGCAGGACTTCACGTCTTTCTTCTCAAAACTTGTAACTCAAAACTATTCCTCACGCTCAGACTGAGTCCCAGTCCCAGTCCTCTCCCTCCCTTGTTCATGTTGAAGGTTAAAGGTCGCCGTGTGTCCCACATCTGCCCATCGCCCATTTGGGTCCTATTTCCGACCTTACACAACCTCCGCATTTTTACAGACTTCCAAGTTCACCTCGCTGCAGCAAACAGAAGGGCGGGACGGACCGCTGTCAGTCTCAGACCTTATTTGGAAATGGGACCATTGAACTCCAGAAGTGAAGGGGGCGCTATTTCCTATTATTAATTCTGGCATTACTGGAACCGTAAAAGATAAAGTCCCTCACAAAACACCATACATTTTCATTTCCATTAGGAAGTAGAGCTACTTAAATGAGATAAACAAAACCTGAAAGTGGTTCCAGTTTCAGAGACTTTATCTTTTTAGAAGACCCAGAGATCTTTGGGTTACCCAACCAGAGGTTGTGTACAACCAGTTAGGTAGAGGTTGTTGAGTTAAAATGTTAAAACTTAACATTTTAACTTGAGTTTTAACTCATCTCAAGTTTTAACTGTTGAGTGTTTTAACTTTTCATCTCCTTTGGTCACATGAGCTGCAGACTAAGACAATCTTTTAAGAAAACTTTCAATGGCAGGTTAAATAATAGGTAATAGTTTGAGCTCATGAACCTTGTTGTTTTCCTCTGGTAACTAAGAACATCGATTAGAAGCCATTTATTGACAGTGCAATAAATGGCTAATTATTCTTAGTCAAACTAACATTTACCTCCAAAGTGTTTTGCTCTATTCACAAATTGTTGATATTGTGATTCTATGAAAGAGTTTTATTTTATCGTTTTAGAGTCAAAGACAAATTTCCACCTTGGAAGACTAAATAGTTTAACCAGATTTTTTCCTATATATAAGACTCTACCAACAAAAAGTCTTAGAATAATATACATGGCACCGTAAAAATAAAAATGTGAATTATTGCTTGTATCTGTTTAACAATCCTGGTTGTAACAACCTGGGTTGTTATTCTTCTGTACCTAATTCATTTGTTTGTTATTGACTTTTACTCAATTAAATTTCTTATGTATATATTGTAAATGCTATTTTTATTATAGGTGATCATGTTGTTTTTCATGTCTTATTTATTTTGTTCCTCCTATAATTGATGGAGAAATATAGATATTATTTATAATGTATAATATTTATGTCACCTAATCAGCTCTACATCCTGAAGAAAATGGAAAAATATGGTGTTTTATAAGATAATTTATCTTTCACGTTGCCAGTAATGGCAAAATTAATAGTAAATAATAAAGATTTTGTGGTATTCTAGCTTAGTGACGTTATTTTATTAGTTGTGTTACTACCACCCCACGCCACTAGAGGCAGCATCAGGCCCGAAAAGATGCGACTAAGGAGCAGATTCAGAAGTTCACAGAAAGCTACAGAATCTGTTAAAAACTGTGAGCTGCACTGAAGTAAATAAAGCGCCGTTACATGCTGAGTTCAAATACATGCTGAGAGTGAAAATCCTTCCTAAAGGTGAAGATATATCACAGATTTCTAACGAAAATTAAAAAAGGGAGACCGCGAAGTGCACTTGGGGCCATTGCACTTCCGGAGTGCAATGGCCCCATTTCCAAATAAGGTCTGAGACTGACAGCGGTCCGTCCCGCCCTTCCTGTTTGCTGCAGCGAGATGAACTTTGAGAGGAAGAAATAATATATAAACGAAATGTATATAAATTTATATAATTTATATATAATAGGGTTAGGGCTATATTATTATTTCTTATAATATAAATATCATAAGAATAAGAATAATCTCAAACTGACTGAGGAAAATAAAACAAAATGTCACAAATGCAAAATAAATTTCAAATCTTAAATTAAGATATTAACATGTTGCTATAAAGATTGGACTTTTGTAATTTTATTTAAGCACTCTTAAATAAAATGATTTCACTTTAAAAATGGAGGTGATTTTTAGGAAAAAGTTTTGTGAATAAAACTTATTAATTATATCATAATTTATCTCCTAATCTCTGTTAGAAAACCACAATTTTTATTAAATTAAAAGTAAAGATGGAATAGATTTATTGTACAATATCCACTTTTGAAAATCTTTTAAAAAACATTCATGAAGTCACAATTTTAAAAATGTTTATTGTCTTAAAATCTCAGTCACAAAACACAGTAATTTATATTTATTTTGAATTTCTTTTGCAGAAAGTCATTACAGGGAAACTTTATACATAATTATGAAATTAATATATTTTTTGTGGCAGTGGAATAGAAAGCTGTTTGGTTCTTATTATCATCGTGATTTTTAAACCAAAGTTTTCTTCTCAGACCAGAGGAGCAGAAAACTGATGAATTTATTGTAACATTTTTGGTTCATAAAGTCACAACATTCATAGTTTCTTTAAAAAGGACATTTTAGTTCCATTAGTCTTTTTATTTTTCACATGTAGCATCAGACATTTATTTTATGTTTTATATATGCCGTATGTTTGTCCTGAACTTGATCTGTTATTAGCTTCACTTTATACCAAATTAACTTTTATCTGCATAAAACTGATGATTTTATGGGTAAAAATCATGTCTCTAATCTCAGACTATTAAATTGAATATTACAACATTTTAATGTGTCTTTTTTGCCATCTTGGAAATATGGCAAAGTTCATCTGTTGCAAAAAATAGAATAAAATCAGTTTTCAAAAGTATTGAAATAATGTTTGTTTCGCTGAACATGTGAGATTATATTGAATTCAACAAGTCATAACAAAACAAATATCTCCAGCAGAAATACCTTTAGTGAACATTTAAAATGATCTGTTTTGTTGTTGCTCTGTTTAGCAGCAGGAGGCCCAAACAGTGACCAGTCCGCCATTTTGCATGTGATGTTACGACCCAGAGCCGTTCTGTCCCTGAACCCTGAACCCTGATGAGACTTTGACTGAGCCCACTCTTCACAGAGGCGTGCGGCGCTGAGCACTGGACCGGGCCTGAGTCTGAGCCCGAAGCGACGTTTTGAGTACAATCGTTACAAGTTTCGAGAAGAAAGACATGAAGTCCTGCTTTCAGACTGAAAATGTGCTCCGGAATAACGGCAGAAAAATTCTCCCATAAGATCTGAGTAAAAACATTTAAATTTAAATCGCCTGAATTTTGTGTTTCTTTGTGTAGAATCTGAACTTTCTTTTGACTCAAACTCATAAAAAGCTTGTTTCAATAATCAAGATAAGATGAAATAAAACATGAACAATCGTCTCTAGTTCTGCGTTTGTTCCAAAGTTCAAAACTTCAAAATATTTTCCAGCTGAACAGTTTCTGATTTTAGCATTTCCTTATTTACTTAACTTGTTTGTGCTTATTTTCCTTCTTGTACCCTTTTATTATATTGCTTTTTATGGGATGTTACAATTAAATATATTTTTATCAGAAAATAAATGTTTATTTGAAATGTTCTGTGTGGTGGATGCTCCGCCCACCACCACATCGTGTTAGTATTTTTCTTTATATTATATTATAGTTTATACGTTTAAGTTAGTTATTTCATTTAGACATATATTTTCTAACGGGTGCACACTTTATTTAATGTCTGTCTGAATGGTTTATTTACACTTGTGTTTTGTTTGAGGTGCTGCTGAGACAAACCAGCTGGAGGAGGAAACCTGGAGCAAACCATTTGTTTTCGAAAGACTGAAGGGGGAAGACTTGTTTCAAGTTGTTTTTATTTAGTTAATTTTATCACTTAAATATTCACTTATTGTTTCTGCTAAGTAAGAGTTAGTTTTGCTTTATTTATTTCATAGAATGCTTTAGTTAATTTTGTATTTATTTGTTCTTTTGTTATGTCGTGCCTCCCTCATGTGGTAGATTTAGGTTACTCCACCCCTATTTACCGGTCGATCTACGTTCCCACCCTCATCTATGGTCATGAGCTTTGGGTCATGACCGAAAGAACGAGATCGAGGATACAAGCGGCCGAAATGGGTTTTCTCCGCAGGGTGGCTGGGCTCTCCCTTAGAGAGAGAAGCTCAGTCATCATGGAGGGACTCAGAGTAGAGCTGCTGCTCCTTCACATCGAGAGGAGCCAGTTGAGGGGCATCTGGTCAGGACGCCTCCTGGACGCCTCCGTGGTGAGGAGTTCCGGGCACGTCCCACCGGGAGGAGGCCCTGGGGAAGACCCAGGACACGCTGGAGGGACGATGTCTCTCGGCTGGCCTGGGAACGCCTCGGGATTCCCCCGGAAGAGCTGGAAGAAGTGGCTGGGGAGGGAAATCTGGGCCTCCCTTCTGAAGCTGCTACCCCCGCGACCCGACTCCGGATAAGCGGAAGAAGATGGATGGATGGATGGATGGATGGATGGATGGATGGATGGATGGATGGATGGATGGATGGATGGACCCTATTTAAGCCTTTTGTTGGCAGGTCAGTTTTGTTTGTGTTCAGTTAGAATTCAGTTGACCTCAGTTAAATTGGGCCCAAAATTTTTATTTATTCTTTGACTTATTTTTGCATTAAATCTTTATGTTTTGTTTGCTATTTTGGAATAATTAAATTGAATTTTTTCTACTTTGAACATTTTTTTTGTCCTCGTTTGAGTCTGGTCCCTCACATTCTGAAATATATTTTTTATAAATAGAAATCTTTTTAGCAGTCCTTTGGACCAAAGCTGCTGAAGGAGAACCAGGAAGTGCCTGGCTCAGAGAGGTGTATTGCAAGGAGGTCTCACTCTGATGTATTATTTCTGGCTCAGCTTTAAGTGGAAACAGTCATTTCTGGATGAGCTTTAAACAAAATAAAAACATTTAAAAACCTGCAAAATTACACATTCAGGACAGAAATTCATGCTCTCTGTTCAGATTCACATAACTAGGTTTTGGTCAGCAAATGTCTAAAAATTAAAATGATCTCATAATTACTGAAATGGTTACTTGAGAAAAATTGAGAATGAATTATTTTTATTTTTACACAAATGTTTGAATTTTACAGTTTTTCAATCAGCAGAATTAGGAGTAGTTTCCTGCAATGAGCAGGTAACCCCACCTGTGGCCCTTTGACCCCTGGAGATGGGCACCAACCAGCCACCAGGGATGGATGGATGGATGAATGGATGGAGTATCTGCTCTCTCTTTCTAACCTCTGATACTGATCCTGATCTTGGTTCTGGTTCTGGTTCTGGTTCTGGTTCTGGTTCTGGTCCTGGTCCTGGTCCTGGTCCTGATTCTGGTTCTGGTTCTGGTCCTGGTTCTGCTGGAGGTTTCTTCCTGTTAAGGATCAGTTTTTCCTCTCCACTGTCGCCCCCTGCTGGTCAGGAGGAGTGATGCTGCATTCAATGACTCAAGCCTTCGATGGGTTTCCTTAGAACTTCCTAAGCTGCTCTGAATAATTAACTGTTTGACAACTAGGACCAATTAGAAAATTTCTGACCGAACTGAAAGAATTTTTTTTTTTTTGCAAAGTGTCTCAAGACAACCCTTGTAAATTGGCGAATTTAATTAAATAGTAACAAATAAGATATAGATTCAGAATTATGTTCTCTCTCTCTCTCTCCCCGCCTCCTACAGAGTGAAACATCCTGTCACGCAGGCCAATCTCCGCAGCTGTAGTCCGAGTGACTTCCGGGACAGATCAGCGCCTCAACGTAGCCCTGGTTCTCCGCCAGATGCTCCCCCATACTCCGTCTGCTAGTCCTCCGCGGTCCCGCTCCTCAGCTCCGGTCATTTCGAGCCGACTCGCCCGCCTCTGCCTCCCGCTTCCAGAACCAGAACCAGAACCAGCCGGAGACTCGGAGCGCCGACCGGTCCGCAACCGACAGCGGAGCCTAGCCGGGAGGCTAGCGGAGTTAGCTGTGCAGGCAGCGGGGTGAGGGTTCGGTCCCGACGAGGCAGAGAGCGCAGCATGGCGGGTGGCAGCAGCAGTAAGGCCGGGGAGGTTCCGACCCGGAGTCAGAGTGAAGGTAAAAAAATAATCCGGATTAAAAACTGATGATTTCGAAATATTCCCAGTGGTTAAACTGTTTTGTCTAGTAGCAAGAATCAGCTACCTGCAGCTAAACTAACCAGTTTGGACCGATTTAATAAAGTAGTTTACTGGTTTAAACCGAGCCGAATAATCAGTTGCTATGGCGACTAATTAACACAAACAGAACAGCTAAATATTCTAGTGTTTATTGAAGGAAATAATCTCTATGGTAAAATCTAAAACTTTAAACATGAAGTGTTGCAGGAAAACTTGATTCATTATGGAAAATCACGTCTATCTGGTTTGTACTGGATTCTTATTCTAGCTGGTCTAGAACTGCAGGAGAGGGTTTTGACAGGTTCTATGGAGGCCTGGTGGGCCCATTCCACCTTAAATGTTGGTGACCCCGCCTTAAACATGTGGAGCTTAAGGTGGAATCAGCAGTTTTGGTGACGTGGAGCTCCGACTCAGGTGTGTCTGGTGGGGGGGTGTTAGGGTGGTTCTGTTGCTCTGCAGGTGGCTGCAGATCAGGAGGAAGAGGAAGAGGCAGTAGTAGCTGGTCAGGTCCAGATGATAAAGCGGATGAAAGTAGCGGGTCGACCAGAACCGAAGCCAGCATCAAAGTTCTGGTTCTGAGAGTTGAGCGGAAGGATGAAAGCTCCTGTTTGTGTCCGTCTCTCCCCTGCAGCCAACAGGAAGTTGAAGTACATCAGCCTGGCGGTCCTGGTGGTCCAGAACGCCTCGCTCATCCTCAGCATCCGCTACGTCCGCACGTTGCCAGGCGACCGCTTCTTCACCACGTCGGCCGTCGTCATGGCGGAGGTCCTGAAGGTGGCGACGTGCCTGCTCATCGTCCTGCTGCAGAAGAGATGTAAGTAGTGGTGGGCGGGGCTAAGCAGCATCTGTGTGTGACACCGCGTCTCTGCAGGCGCCCTGAAGGAGACGCTGTGGTTCCTGCTGGACTCGGTGGTCCTGCAGTACCAGGACACGCTGAAGCTCGCCGTGCCGTCGCTCATCTACACGCTGCAGAACAACCTGCAGTACGTCGCCATCTCCAACCTGCCGGCCGCCACCTTCCAGGTCAGAACCAGAACCCTGACCCGGGTCAGCACAGACGGGTCCAGTTGTGCTCAGTGGGGCCCCCTGGGTCAATCAGTCGGTCTATTGATCAATCAATCAGTCATATTATCTGTAGCACATTTCAGAAACAAGGCAGTTCAAACTGATTTCCATCATAAAATCGTCTCACAGCCACCAAACAGAAACAAACGTTACATTTGATCGAGTTTTTGTCAATATTATCAATAATCATCAGATGATTGATTGATGTTCCAGTTATTGATCAGATCTGCTCCAACTAGATTTTAGTCTGGATTTAAAGGAACTCAGGGTTTCAGCTGGTTTGCAGTTTTCTGAAAATTTGTTCCAGATCTGTGGTGAATAGAACCGAGTGGTGTAGAACCAGATGATGTAGAACTGGGTGGTGTAGAACCGGGTGGTGTCTCTATCCTCCTGGTTCTAGTCAGAACTCCAGCAGCAGCGTTCTGGACCGTTGGGTTGTCAATCAGACCTGTGAAGGCGCTTCTGCAGGAATCAAAGCCACTAAAGAGAAACTAAAGCCTGGATGAGTTTCTCTGATCCGAGGCTTTAGTCTCTGGTTCTGGAAATGTTCTGACGGCCAGCAGAACCATCGGCTCCTCTGATGTCGGAACAGAAAGTTTCTGATGTTTTTTTACTCTTTGGTCCTTGAATTTGTCGACTAGTGAAGACAGGAAGTCCTGACGGAGCAGTGATCTCGACACCGGTTCACCGTTCTGCCACTCATAATTTAGGTGTCTCGTTAATTTGGTTTTGATTCGTTTTTCCGTCGTAAACTTCCCATCGTTCTCTCAGACGCTGCAGCGGTTCCACCCGGCAGACACGTTTGTTCAGGATTCGCTGCGGCCGTTTGCTGCCTGGCGTCAGCTGCAGGTGATCGGTGTTCGTCGATCACCTGCATTTTCACAGAAATCGGCCAATAGTGATCGGTGGCCAATCGATCGGGACACCGATTCCTATAAACCTGTTTGCTCAGAGCAACTGGAACAACAGTACTTTAAATCTGAATCACAACTTTTCATTGCCTCTCTTTATGCTGCTGGTTTTGTTTCTCAGCTAAAAGATTTTTGAACTGAACCGTTTCTGAATTGCTCTGGACTGATAAACTCTACAACGGTTCTTTCCAGGGTCACTTCATACACAGGAAGTCTGGAATTAGATTTACCCAATCAGGAAGAGTCTTCCATGTCCCGCCGTCTTCCTTCCCGTCAGTCTCATCCACATGAATAGTTTTTTTTTCTTTTAGTACATTTTAATATGTTTTTACAAATAGTTTCTTCAAAGATCTTGTTGAACCTTCAGATCAGAGTTTTCAGAAAGGTCTGACCCTAACAGGCTCCTCCCCCTCCAGGTGACCTACCAGCTAAAGATCCTCACCACGGCGCTCTTCAGCGTCCTGATGCTCAGGAAGTCTCTGTCCAGAGTCCAGTGGGTTTCCCTGCTGCTGCTGTTTGCCGGCGTCGCCGTCGTCCAGGTACGTCCCGGTTCTGGCTCCACTGATCCGGAGAACGGTTCCGGTGCTTCGTGTCGTCCAGTCTTTGGTCTTCTGCAGGTTTTCTTTCAGGCTGGTTCTGATTTAGCCCCGCCCGCCTCAAGTCATGTGAGGTCAAAGTTTATTTCTGTAGCACATTTCCAACGGCCTCTGCTGACCAAACGCTTCACAGCAAACATCCCAGGTAGATAAATGCTAAAATAGAAAATAAAAATAAAAGACAAAAATAAAATTGGCAAAGATACCAAAAGCTAATAATATGAATAAAAACCAAACAATACTTAATTTTTTAGGTGCAGCAATTTTCTTCCATCCTTTATCTTTTCTCTTTCGCTGGTTGTTGAAGACCAGAGAACAGGTGAGTTTTGATTCCAACTTAAATCAAAATCAATCAGTCAACTTTTATTTGTACAGTGCATTTCAGCAACAAGGCATTTCAAAGAGCTTTACATCATAAAAATACAGAGTCGCAGAAACACAGAACAACACGCATCAGATTATTGATCGATGTTTCATGATTGATTCAAAATCGGCTCCAACCAGCAGCTTTCAGTCTGGATTTAAAGGATCTCAGTGTTTCAGCTGGTTTACAGTTTTCTGCTAGTTTGTTCCAGATTTGTGGTGCATAGAAGCTGAATGCTGCTTCTCCTCGTTTGGTTCTGGTTCTGATGCAGAGCAGAACCAGAACCTGAGGGGTCTGGAAGGTTGATCCAACAGCAGCAGATCTTTAAAGTATCTTGGTTCTGATCCGTTCAGTGATTTATAAACTAACAGGACTTAAAGTTTATCCTCTGAGCTACAGGGAGCCAGTGGAGGTTCTGGAGAACTGGGTTTTATGTCTCTATCCTCCTGGTTCTGGTCAGAACTCCAGCAGTAGCGTTCTGGATCAGCTGCAGCTGGACCATTGATGATTTTCTTTAAGCTGACTGAGAGTTTAGCAGTCAGAGGGAGACGATCCACAGATTCTCTGTCTGCTTCCATCCTGGCTTTAGGGACCGACGGTAAAAGCTCACGGTTCTGGTGGGCTGCAGGCTGCTGGAGCTCACTTCAGTACCGAGGACCCAAAACACTTAAAAACTATCAATAAGACCTTAAATTTGATCCTAAAGCAGCAGGGAGCCAGTGAAGGGTTTGTAAAACCGGGGCCACAGATTCACTCCTCCTGGTTTTGGTCAGCAGACCAGCTGCAGCATTTTGTTTGCTCTGCTCCAACCCTGAGTACAAAGAGTTAAATAATCTAAACGTGATGAATGATTGGATCAAAATCAGGCAGAGGAAGATCAGATTTGATCTTAGCAAGGATCCTCAGCTAGAAGAAACTGGCTTTGATAGCAGCGCTAACATGCTAATCAACTCTAACACAGGATCAACAATCACACCCAGAGTTTTCACAAATGGACGACAGCAGGAGGACGGGGGACCGACCACACTGTCACGTCCAGGAGAGGACGTCTCTGACTAAACTCTAAGATCGTTGGTCACGTATTGTAACCCCAGATTCTATGAGAATAGGCTTCGCCCTTTAAGGCTATTGCTAGTGGGTTAACGGCGAAGCAGGGTGTAGTCTACGCATCACTGGGTCCATCCAGACCACCACCATCAAGCATCTGCTGCATAACAAAGAAGACCAGAGAGGAGAAGAGCCTCTGGTCAGAAAGGTCGAGATAAACAGACCTGCTGCTGCGAACAGGAACAACCAAAGTTACAAACTGTAACAGCGTAACGATGAACAGAGCAGGTAATTTATTACTCAGCACAACCATGTTGTTCTGCAATGCTTAATAAGCACAGAACTCCCCAGGAAAAATAACAGAATAACAAATCATGACTGAAAAGCTTCATCGTGTCTCCCTGCTTTACATGCAAGGGTGAGACAATATTAACACGTAACAGGAGTAATTATTCTGTCATAACTTGGAGAACAGAACGGGTCATGGAGAAGGTGGAAACGTCACACAGGTAAAACTGAATAAATGAGCACAGAGATGACCAGGAAGCTGCCATTCAAATGTCCTCCACCGACAGGAAATCCCTCTGGTAGAGGGTCAGATTCTCTGGAGGATCCAGTCCGGAGGAAGTTAAGCCTGAGAGACGGCCTCACACAACCAGAGAGAACGACGCTGGGCCCACTGAGTGATCTCTGTAATGCACGAACAGACGCGGGGAATGACGCAGTGCAGACGTGCACGCCACATAACAAGAGAGCGCGCGCACGGGGCAGAGGAGACTTAGACTTAGACTGACTTTATTGTCATTTTGCATGCACAGGGTGAATACAGAACGAAATTTCGTTGCATATGGCTCAGGACAATGTTTTGAGCTTCCAATGTTGTGAGGTTACTCCAGAATAAAATAAAATACAGTATAAAATATTAATATAAAATATAAAGTGCAGGACTGACAGTAAAATAGAAGTTATTTAGCTCTGTACATGTGCAAGGTATGAAGTGGAGACCAGTTTTTGAGTGCAGTCCAGTTAAGAGTTCAGCAGTCTGATGGCAAGTGGGAAAAAGCTGTTTCGGAACCTGGTGGACCTGCACCGGATGCTGCAGAACCTCTTTCCAGAGGGCAGCAGGGAGAACAGTCCATGGTGGGGGTGTGAGGGGTCACTGATGATGTTTCGGCCTCGGGACACGCAGCGCTGGGATGAAATGTCCTGAATGGAGGGAAGGGGGGCCCCGATGATCCTCTCTGCTGTCCGCACCACTCTCCTCACGTTCTTCCAGTAGGAGGCGCTGCAGCCTCCACACCACACAGAGAGGCAGCTGGTCAGAATGCTCTCTATGGTGCTTCTGTAGAACGTCTTGAGGATGGGCGGGGGCAGGTGTGCTCTTCTCATCCTCCGCAGGAAATACAAGCGTTTCTGTGCCCTCTTGACCAGAGACGTGGTGTTCACAGTCCAGGTGAGGTCGTTAGTGATGTGCACCCCCAGGAATTTGGTGCTGCTGACCACCTCCACAGCCGAGCTGTTGATGAGCAGTGGAGCGTGGCTGGGCCGGTTCTTCCTGAAGTCGACGATCATCTCCTTCGTCTTGTCAACGTTCAGGATCAGGCTGTTGTCTCTGCACCAGTCCACCAGCTGCTCCACCTCCTCTCTGTAGTCCAGGTCGTTGTCGTCTCTGATGAGACCCACCACCGTTGTGTCGTTTGCGAACTTCACGATGTGGTTGGTGGCGAACCTGGGGGCGCAGTCGTGTGTCATCAGAGTGAACAGCAGAGGGCTCAGGACGCAGCCCTGAGGGGAGCCTGTGCTGAGGGTGATGACATCGGAGGTGTGTTGTCCGATCCGGACTGACTGAGGTCTGTCGGTGAGGAAGTCTAGCAGCCAGTTGCGCAGGGGGGTGCTGAAGCTCAGGTGTCCCAGTTTTCCTGCCAGATGCTGTGGGATGATTGTGTTGAACGCTGAGCTGAAGTCCAGGAACAACATCCGCACATGAGTGTTCTTCTCCTCCAGGTGAGCCAGGCTCAGGTGTAGGGCGGAGGAGATGGCGTCCTCAGTGGAGTGGTTTCGGCGGTAGGCAAACTGGAACGGGTCGAATGTGGAGGGGAGTCTGGAGACGATGTGTTCTTTTACCAGCCTTTCAAAGCACTTCATCATGATGGGAGTCAGTGCCACAGGCCGGTAATCGTTGAAAGAGGTGACTTGAGGTTTCTTTGGCACCGGAATGATGGAGACAGTTTTGAGACAGGCTGGCACTGTGGCTTGGTCCAGTGAGGTGTTAAAAATGTCTGTTAGGACACCAGCCAGCTGACCTGCGCATTCCCTGAACACCCGCCCAGGTATGTTGGCGGGGCCTGGGGCCTTCCGTGGGTTGACTCTTTTCAGAGTCTTCAACACATCGGCTGTGTCCAGGCAGAGTGCCTCCTCTTCCTGGTGGGGAACAGTTTTCTTTGTCCTCTGGCCCTAACCCTATGGATGGAACATCTTTGCTCTTACAGTGTTGATATTGCTACGCTGAAGACAAAAGGGATTTGTTTGTTTGGTCTGGCCGTTATTTATCCAGACCAAGGTGGGCCCACCTTCTGGATGAAGCTTCATTTCAGTGCTGCGCGGGAGGGATAAGCCCACTGGCGGTATGCGAAATAGAACTCAGTATTTTTCTTAACTTGCTACAGAAAATTTGCTCTTAGTCTAGCCTGAATCTCCAGCAGACAATCCTATAACGTCTGTACAGCAGACTGGCTGTCATTTGTAGTTACAGGTAAATTTATATGAGGTAGATACTTCAGAGGAGGGATGCTGTCCTAGATTTAAAGAAAAACTCCTGCTTGAAAGAACCAGAACTAGTTTAGTGCTGAACCTTCAATCAATCAATCAATCAATCAATCAATCAATCAATCAATCAATCAATCAATCAATCAATCAAATTTTATTTGTATAGCACATTTCAGCAGCAAGGCATTTCAAAGTGCTTTACATCATTACAAACACAGAAACACAATGAAACATAGAATCAACAATCAAAACACGGCATTAAGTCAAGGTCCATCAATAAATTTGTAATTGATTACGTTTCAAATACAATCCTAAACAGGTGGGTTTTTAGTTGAGATTTAAAAGAAGTCAGTGTTTCAGCTGTTTTACACTTTTCTGGAAGTTTGTTCCAAATTTGTGGTGTATAGATGCTGAAAGCTGAATAACAACCAGCGACTCCAAACGGGTCAGAAACTAAAAGAACTATTAATTTATCCTCAGCAGTTAAAAGATCATTTAAAATTTTAGCCCCGCCCCTATCATGGGTTTAGCCCTTTGGGCCCCATGAAAGAAAAAATCTATTGATCTATAGATCTATCAATGGATCTATTGATGACTCTACCTGCGGTCTCGTTGCAGGTGCAGCAGGAGGGAAAGAAGGAGGCGGCGGTGGCTGACGCCTCCAACCAGAACTACATGGTGGGTCTGGTTGCCGTGGTGATCAGCTGCCTGTCGTCTGGCTTTGCCGGCGTTTACTTTGAGCGGATCCTGAAGGGCAGCTCTGCGTCGGTGTGGATGAGGAACGTGCAGCTGGGCGTCTTCGGCACGGCGCTCGGACTTCTGGGAATGTGGTGGAACGACGGCGGCGCCGTGGCCGAGCGCGGCTTCCTGTTCGGCTACACCGGCATGGTGTGGTGCGTCATCTTCAACCAGGCGTTCGGCGGGCTGCTGGTGGCCGTGGTGGTGAAGTACGCTGACAACATCCTGAAGGGCTTCGCCACTTCCTTCTCCATCATCGTTTCCACGGTGATGTCCGTCTACCTGTTTGGCTTCCACGTGGACCTGCTGTTCACCGCGGGGGCGGGGCTTGTCATCGGCGCCGTCTACATGTACAGCCTCCCCAAGGCGCCCGGCGGCCTCCCGTGTCCCGACCCCTCCTCTTCCTCTGCGTCCACTGAGCCGCCGAGGGGGGCCGGAGGCGGCGAGATGGAGGTGTTTCTGCCAAAGTCAGTCCTGGTGAAGTGATTCTGTGTCTCTGGCGCCACCTGGTGCTACTTTCCTCTCTGCTCCAACTAACCAATGAGTGAGCTCCTCCTGCTGCTGCGTCTCCTCCTCTTCCTGTCCTCCTAACCTCTGCTCCTCCTCTCTTCCTCAGAGCTCCTTCCCCGGCCGCCAGCGCCACAGACTAATTCCTGGAGGCTGAGCAGGAAGGAGCTGGAGCGCCCCCTGCTGTTCTCTCTGCCTTAAAACTCTCTGCTATCTGAAAGAAGCGCCTTACACTGATTGGGTCCTGCTTGGTAGTTGCTGATTGGTCGGTCTGTGTGGGGGCGGGGCCACCTGCGGACTGTACGGTGCCTTTTCCTCTCGTCTGAAGCCATAGGGTGGCGGTTCTGATCCCGGCCTGGCGTAGCTCAGTCCGGTCCGGTCCGGTCCGGCTTCTTGGTGGGAATGTGCTCATTGATTGGAGCATTTTTTAATTCTTCAACTAATCTGTGATGTTTGTCGTTGGAGGGGGCGTGGCCTGTCTGTAGGCGGGGTCAAGGGTCATCGTTTCATTTTTGTCTCCATTAAGACCTGATATGTTCCTGAAAACCTGAGCAGGTCCAGAAGGATTCACCAGAACCTTCATGTCATAACCCAAACCACCAGAAGATGGTGCTGTCCAATATTCTCTCTAAAAGTCTAGAAATGAGCTCTAATGTTTCTGCTGATGGATAGTCGTCATGTGGGCGGAGCCAGGAGATCGTCTCGGTCCCGCCCACATCCACTTGCCGTCACCGCCGGGTTTTCCTTCTACAAAGAAAGCAGAAATATTGTTCAGTCTCAGTAAAAAGAAAGTACACCCTCACATTTCACGCAGGTTTCTCCTGTCCATTAAACTAAGATCAGATGAAATTGAGTAAAACAGAAATCAAACCCACAGAATTGGAGATCACATGACCTAAATCAGATCAGATTTTTAGTTTTCAAAACCATAAAATAACCCAGAAGTCTGAGTTTTCATAAGACAGAACTAGATTAAATCTGATTTAAAGGTTCTTTCATTTCTAGAAAAGGCTGCGTTCTGATTGGACCACCTAAAATGTCTCCATCCAATCAGTCTGAGCTTAAAGGTTCAAAAGGCTTGTTTCATTTGGTCCCAAAGCTTATAACTCTTGTTAAATTCCTTTCAAACTTTTTTGTCGGATTTAAACACTGTTTTCCTGGTTGGTTGGAATCGGACCTGGACTCACCCGGATCACTCGGGTCCATTTGGAGACAAAAACCCGGCAGAACTGCGACGATTTCTCTGGAGGAACGTGTTTTTGTTTTTGAGTGAGGAGGAAGAGGAGCGGTCCGGACTCTTCCTCATGTTGATGACGTTGTTTGGGATTCTGGTGGGATAACGAGTATTTTATGGTTTTTCCTGAATCTGAAACTTTTGTTCATCTTCAAACAGAAGCTTCAGTTTTTCAGCTGTGCTGATTCTTACCTGGAGGTGATTCAGAACCAGTTTTCTCTCCGAGACCCAAAGGTCTGACAGTGATGATGATGATGATGATGATGATGGCCATAGAAGAAAACAGAATTAATTCATATGAATCTCAAAAAGTTTTTTCCGTAATGTTCATTTAAAGAACATTCAGTTAAAAAAATCACCAATCGTCAAACTAGTCATTTTCTCCAAACACGATTGGAGAAATAGAAAAGTCATTTATAAATCTGTTTTGACCAAGAAGAACAAAATGAATGAAGTTTTATTTTTTCTTTTATTTCTTTATTTCTACTTGCTGTGTCTGGTCATGGCCACCAGGGGGCAGCCTCATCAGACCCGGGTGGAGTTTGGCTCCTTTTTAAAATCCTTTCAACGTTAATATCTGTCGCGTCATTCAAAGTAATGAAACATTTTCCATTAAATAAATCTTTTTATATCTTTTGGTCCACAAATAAAAATGCTGAAAAGCCAAAAGTGAAACTAAAATATGTTTTCTTTTTGTCTTGTTTTTGGAATCATAATTTATTATCAAATTGATGTAATAAATGTTATTCCTGAGCAATAGAAATACAAGAGATAAATGAAGAATATATAAAAATGTAAATTATAGGTAAATATTGATACGTTTTATTTTATCTGTGCTGAAAGTGAAAACATTTTATATTTTTTCTGAAAGCTTTTTGTTGTTGGAAAAAAATCATGAGCATCTGACGGGAGAAAAAATGGAACCATTGTTTTTATATTTGAAGAAACTGAGATGTATCAGTTGTTTACAGGGTTGTTTTTATTTCTGTATAAAAATAAAATCCCATGACGTTATGAATTCACCTGAATGACGCAGAGTTTCTGTGTTTGGTGGAAATGTGTAGATTTTCTGAATCTGATCTGATCTGAGCTGACAGCCTGGAGCGCCCCCTGCTGGATGTTTTCTTGTGTTGACGAACCGGAAACGGTTCCAGCTCCGGGTTTCATGTCCACTTCCTGTTTTTCTCAAACTGTTGGGACAGTTTGTGCGGTTGCACTCGGTTGTTGGTTTGTATCACAGCTTGTGAGTTTGTAAATACTTGTTTTGGTAAAGTTTTATCAATCAAACACTAAACTCTGGAGTTTGTCTTTTAATTTCCCTTCAGTTTGGAATCAGGGACAAAAATCAGCCTGAAGAACATGGAGGTCTAGCTAAAGCTGAAAGGCCTCCAATACCTGGCTAAAGCGTTAACTCGTTAGCAGAGCTAATGCTAATGAGCTACAGGTGAGGCAGTTTGTTAAAGCTGCAGCAGAGCGGGTCAAAGGTCAGGATCAGACTAACGCTCCAATAAATCATCAGAGATAAACATCTTGTTAGAATGAACACATTTCTTATTAATGTTTCGACATTAATATATTTCTCTATATTTTTATATTCTAATTATTTTAAAAATACACCAAATCTAATTAAGAGGATGTAGAAAAGCTGCTTGTGAATCCATGAATGGAAAACCATCAGAAAGTTTTTACTTCCTGGTTCCCTTCAGGTGAAACTCGACTTTCCAGTTTCACTCCAACTGTTCTCACGAAATTACAAAAATAAAGTTTTTATTGTGTTTCTTTCAACTTCCCTGAGAAATTCCTCAAATATTCCAGTTTGTGACAAAAACGGATTTCTGCTGCAGCAGGCGGAATCCGAACCCAGGTCACAACCTCCGGGGGGGTCGCGACCTCTCCAGGTCAGTGTGCTGGTCTTACTGGGAGGACTGGTTTTTGACCCGTTTGTGGATCTGATTGATCAACATGGAGCTGATTAGTTTTCATCAACGGTCCTGAAAGTTCTGGCCTGGTTCTGGAGGTGCGGTCCAGGACCGAACACAGGAAGTTCCTGGTGCTCTGCAGGTTTCAGGGGTTCTAAGATCCGGAAGCGGCGGTTTGGACCAGAACGTTCTGGACCGCAGTCAACACGGACAGATTTATTTCATCTCCATAAGAAGGAATCATCTGGAGATGATCATGAAATTCAGAGTTTCTCAGAGAGAGCTTCCTGTTAGAACTTCCTGTCCCAGAAGGAAGAAGTCGGTCGTATCTTCGGCCATGAAGGAACCGGTTCGTCTTCTGGCTCTTCTCCTCATCTCTTTTCTAATCTTCCTCTTCCTCTATCCGTCCTGCAGGTGTTCAGGAAAAGAGAAAGGATCCTGAAATGGACAGCTACCACTTCCTGTCTGCTGAGGTCATGACCTTTCAAATTAAGATGCCAGGCATCGTCGCTCCAATTTCTTCTGGACCTGAAAACGGTTCGGTTCTGCTCTGCGGCACCATGGAAGTCACACCTGGATCCAGAAGCGGTTCTTTCAGTTTGTTTTTAGGTAAAACACATGAAGTCTCATCATCTCATTGTGATGAAAAGCTGATGGTTCTGGATTCAGAATTTTATCTGAGGAAGAAAATCAGCAGAACTTTGTGAAGTGACTCTTATGTGGACCTTCACAATAAGAGCAGAAACTCCAGATCAACTTTCTGATCCTTCATTTCTTTGTTTCTTCTTGGCTTTGTTTCGTTCTGTTTCGTAACGTTCTCACATGGAGAACCAACATGGTTCTGTCTCTCTGAACCGGATCAGGAAACCATCTCAGAATGTTTCCTGGTTTTCAACATTTCAAAATAAATGCCTGACTTTTTTTCCAGGTAGAAATATATATATTTTTAAAATGTATGCATTTGTTTAATAACTTAATTTGATTTATTTACATATTTTTATTTTAGAAAGTGTAAAGTATCAAATGTATTTATTTGATAAAACCACCTTCTTATTGTAATGTTTTATCAGTATTTTTTTGGGTTGTAATAATAAAAGTAATAATAGTTTTCAAAATATTGAAATAATAAAGAAAATAAATTAAAAATGTATTATTTATTAAATTCCAAAATATCTGAAACTCCAAATGTCTTTTTTTTCTTTATCTTTATTTAAGCACTAAAGGTTGAACTTCCTTTCATGTCAGAATAAATCTCCTTTAAGTTCATTTTACCTTAAAATAAAACTGAATTTTTATGTTTTGCTTTTCTATTTTCTGTTTAATTTGTCTTTTTTTTTTTTAAATAAAATGTTCTCCATGTTATCTTGTTGAAGTTTGTTTTATTATTTCTCATGTATTTTGAAATCTTCTTATGAATTTAAACCAAAAACAAACTCTCCACTATTTAAAATAAAATGTTTATGTTGTGAAGGGATGAAATCTGCAACTTATCTGCAAGCTGCCACCAGGGGGCGGGGTGGAGCCTTCTTGTTCTGTCAGTCAGAAGCAGCTGCAGGTGTTGATGACCCTAATCTAAGAGGTCAAAGTTCAGCAGTTAGCCAGATCCATGTATCCGGGTATTTGTCATGAAGTGCTGTAGATAACGGTGAGGGAAAACGCAGCAGGTTTTCCCAGGTAGAAGTGAAAGGTTGATGTTTAATGAAGAATTAGCCAACAGATGACATCTAGACAGATTGACTCTAGAAACGACTAGGACCCGACAGAGACACTGAGACACAGGTGACATTAAATACACGGGAGGTAATCAGGGAACGAGACGCACCTGGGAACAATCAAGGGGAGACAGAGACACAGATCATGATAGTATTAGCCGGGTCCATTGAGCCACCGGTAGTTATTCTGCATCCATCAGCTGTTCTGTGGCGTTCTGTTCAGAACACAGAGAACCGGACCGGAACCGGACCAGTGAGTCCCCGAGTCAGAACATGGAGGCGTCTCCAGGCTGAGGACGTTCAGTTCCTACAAACTGAAGCAGCTTCTGGCCCGTCCAGGAGAACCTCCACAGAAAATCTGTTCCAGTAAACTTTGTCCTACGTAACGTTTCCATTCCTCCCAACAACGCACCACTGACGGGTCCTCATGCTGACGGGTCCTCATGCTGACGGGTCCTCATGCTGACGGGTCCTCATGCTGACGGGTCCTCATGCTGACGGGTCCTCATGCTGACGGGTCCTCATGCTGACGGGTCCTCATGCTGACGGGTCCTCATCTGTCCTCCTTCTGCTTCAGGTTCCTGAATCTTCCCACAGTTTTTACTGGGGACCAGTCCATCCAGCAGCAGCAAGCCGTCTCTTCATGTCTCTTCGTGTCTCAGTGTTTCCTCTGGCAGATTATTTTGCTCCTCTCTTCTGTCTTTGTGTTTTCAGCTCTTCTTGTCCAAACTGTTCCTCTGATTTTCCAGAAATTAAACCCAAACCACTTTCTGTTTTTCCTCTAAACAAAACTTGGACTCCATGTTTTGGGAAAACAACAAGCTGACGCTTTCTAATCAGGAGGAACTTTCATGTTTCCTAAACAGATCAAACTGGATCAGAACCTGCTGGGGTTTGGTTCCCTCCTCCGGGATGGTTCCCAGTTTGCTTCGCTTCTCCACAATGGTTCCCAGTTTGGTTCCCTTCTCCACAATGGTTCCCAGTTTGGTTCCCTTCTCCACAATGGTTCCCAGTTTGGTTCCCTTCTCCACAATGGTTCCCAGTGTGGTTCCCTCCTTCGGAATGGTTCCCAGTTTGGTTCCATGATCATGGCTGCTGCGTTCTGGACCAGAACTAAATCAAAACATCCTCAGAGAAATAAAGGAAGAGATTATTTAAAGATTATTAATAAAACAAAATAATAAATGTAAAATATGACAGTAATTAATGAGCTGATAATAGTGAATCTTTTCATCTGTTTTCATGTTTATTTTTAATCATAATTCAAAGTAAAACATAATTTTTTTATAAACATTAAAATATGATTCTGTTATCTGAGACCCAGAATATTAAATCTGGTTCCGGTTCTGGTTCTGGTGGACTTGATGTTCTGCTCTCAGATCTTCTACACGGAGAATCTCAGAACCGGTTCTGACCCAAACGGTCTTGATCTGGTTTAGCTGGAGTTCTGGTTCTGGTCCAGTAGAACCTCTCGGTTTGTCAGGAATCCATTCAAGCTGACCGGTGTCCAGGGATCCCAGTGACGTCAGAAGTGGGCGTGTTCTCGACGTGACGTCACGGCAGTCAGCCTCCTCCGCTTTAAAGCCGCCGCCGCCGCTCAGTCGGGCAGACCGACCGAGCCGCCGAACCTTGGACCGGGACCGCGCTCAGTGCCCGCTTCAGTGCCGCCTCTGCCCGGATGGAGCTGCGGGGTTCGCGCCCCGGTGTGCGCCGCTCCTGACCCGGCTCGGTTTGACCTAACGGAACCGTAAGTTCGGTTCGGCCGTCCTCCCCGTCCCGCAGCAGGCCGCCGTCTCCTCCGTGACTCGCAGGTCCCATGCGATTCTTCAGACTCACATTCAAGTGCTTCGTGGATTGTTTTTGAAGGTCGCGGTTCGGCTGTGGTTCGGTTCGTTTTTCTCTTCAGTTCAACATTTTTATTTTTATTTGACAGAAAAAAATTCAAAATTATTTTTAAAACATTTCGATTTTATGACCAGTTTGAAATTTAACTAAATAAACTGAAGTCCTAAATTAAAAGAGAGGAGAGGGTCCGGAGCAGACCGAACCGGACCGGCTCTGGTTCTGACTGGTCGGTGGGACTCTGACCTAGAGCTGGACTGGGGTTACTGGGGTGTTACTGGTTCTGACCCGGTGTCAGAGGGAAACTCGGTTCTAAAGCTAAAGAGCTACAGAGTTAAAGAAAGACAACCGGACTGGGTTCTGATTGGGTTTTACTGCTGGTTCTGATTGGGTCTGACTGGGTTCTGATTGGGTTTTACTGCTGGTTCTGATTGGGTCTGACTGGGTTCTGATTGGGTTTTACTGCTGGTTCTGACTGGGTTCTGATTGGGTTTTACTGCTGGTTCTGATTGGGTCTGAGTGGTTCTGACCGGGTCCTAATTGGGTCTATTCTGACCGGGTTCTGACTGATATTCTGTGACAGAATCTCAGTGCTTCAGGGCTGACAGTGACTGGACCTTAGAACCTGTACTGGTTCCTGACTAGTTCGTCAAGTTCTGACCGGGTTCTGTCTGAGATGGAGAAACCGGCCCGGCCCGCCTCGTCCTGCTCTGTGGTTCTGGTGGAGGAGACCAAGAGGAACCCGCTCCTCCTGTCCAGCGGCTTTGCCGCCGCCAACGGGTCCCTCGCCCCGCTGGCGGCGCCGACCTGCGGCGGCGTGGTCGGCGGTACCGGTCAGGATAAAAGAGGAGGCGGCGCCATCGGGACGGGTCCGGAGTACCAGGAGCGTGAGACTTGGACCCGGCAGATGGACTTCATCATGTCCTGCGTTGGATTCGCTGTCGGACTCGGAAACGTGTGGCGGTTCCCCTACCTGTGCTACAAGAACGGAGGAGGTGAGTCTCAGACCGCAAGGGGTGGGGCTAAAGTTGCAGGCCCCGCCCCCTCTGTATGTCACACACACCATGGTTCAAATACAGACCAGAACGTTTCCGATTGGACCGGGTCGGCCGTCCAGCTGCTGGTCCAACAGAACCTGCAGCATGAAAACAGAATCAGGTTCTGTTCCCAACCGAGACTCCGGATGATGGGCGGGGCTTTATAAGTGGGCGGGGCTTCGACGTTCTGATCATGTTAGGCGGCGCTGGGCGGTATCGATCTGACTGACAGCAGCAGGTCCAGGCTGTATTTACACACAAGTATGGCGTGTGTGTGTGTGTGTGTGTGTGTGTGTGTGTGTGTGTGTGTGTGTGTGTGTGTGTGTGTGTGTGTGTAATAATAGCCCTGATTGTCACTATGACCCTCTGATGAAGTTGCTTCCCAGCAGGTCATGTGACCTGGCCTCGGTCCTTCCTGTCTCCTTCAGACATTAATAATTAAATTAAATCATCATCAGATGAATCAATAATTCTCCAGGAGGAAATCACCTGAGAAACTTTAAATATTTAAATTTTTTAAAACCTAGAAAATTATTTACGTCCCCATTTGGTCCAAAATTCATTAAATTCACTTTTAAAGACAAAAACTTTTCTTAGTTGTCGACTTTGTTTTTCTATGACTTTTAATTTTTGTGCTTTTATGATGTAAAGCACTTTAACTGCCTTGTTGATTGATTGATTGATTGATTGATTGATTGATTGAAACGTAAACTCTGCAACTATAATTAAAAACATAAAGTTTGGCTAAATTATGAAACAAGAAGGTCACCTGACTGGCTGGATCGGGCACATCAGTGGCCACCAGGGGGCAGCAGTTATCAGGCGGCTCCCAAAGCATCTGATAGAATCACTAGACAATCAATCAATCAATCAATCAATCAAACCAGGAGAAATAGAAAAAATTCATATTGAGAACCTGAAATATGGTGATGAAACAAATCTGTTGATGATGATGATGATGAAGGCGAAACCTGGAAGTCATGAGAGCCACTGATGTCAGACTGCATAGATCTATGTCCCTAAACATAGATCTGCACTATAGATAGATCTATGTTTCTATCTATAGATTATCTCTATGGAGATAAGAACTGTCTGGAGCGCCAGCGCCCCCTGCTGCTCCTCAGGCAGAATGCGGCTCCAAGGCGCCGGCCTTGTTTTTCAGACCTGAGGCTGCAGCATCCATCTTTTTACATAATGTGGACAGAACCGGGTCAGAACCGGTTCAGGTCAGGAGCTGCAGGCTTCCTGCTGATCGGCGCCTTGGAGATTTATTTAGACCCTGGTGAGGAAGAGGAGGAGGAGGAGTCTTCATCACATCTCCTCCTGTGAAAAGGTCCTGTTCTCAGCACCGGCCTGTCGGAACCGGACAGCGAAAAGGTCCGGTTCTCACAGTGTCGTCAGACTTCCTGTAAATGTCACATGACTGTCGCCTGATTGGCCGAAGCTGAAGGTGTTTATTAGCCGCATGGTTTGTCTCTGGTCCAAACTGAGACGTCCAGGTCAGAACCGATGGTTCCCTCATCGACCCACCATGGTCCTCCTCTTCTCCTTTTCCTCTTCCTCCTCTTCCTCCTCTCCTCCTCTTCCTCCATCAGTTCAGTTTTTTGTCCCATATCAACCATCAGATATTTTGTCCTTTTTCTTTCTCTCTGTCTCCTCAGTTTGTCCTTTTTGTATTTGTCCTCTAATAAATCTGAGCCACTTTGATTTATTATGCTGCAGTGTGTGTGTGTGTGTGTGTGTGTGTGTGTGTGTGTGTGTGTGTGTGTGTGTGTGTGTGTGTGTGCTACAGTCACCCTGTGAAGGACACACACACAGTGACGTGTGTGAGGATCAGTGTGTTTGTAGCAAAGCTGCTATCTTTGTGAGGACCAGTCAGCTGAAGACCTGGAGACCAAACGAACAGTAGAGGTTGTCCACATGTCCACATGTCCTGGATGTGTGAAGTGCCACATGGAGACTGCTGCAGCCAAAGATGACCTCTGAACTGTCTCCAGTGGACAGGACCTGTGGACGTCTCCAGTGGAGACGGTGAAGGAGGGATGAGGGCGGAGGAGAGGTGAAGCCTGTCAACAGGATTAAAAGATTACAGGCCACTCCTGTTAATCTCTGCTCCACATGCTGACTTGCTCAGAAAACGAGCCTCTCGTTCTCCCGACCAAAGGTCCGTTACCATGGCGACCTGGTAACAGCGACAAGCGCCCGATACTTCTGCACAAAGGTTGTTTTTACCACCTTGAACTCGGTGTCGCTCTGTAAACCTCTGGACTAGAAACGACGTCCACGTGGAACTGTTTAGGATGCGACGCCGAGGCCAACAGGTCGACTCGGCGCCATCTTCTGGATGAAATGGAGTCAAATTTTGAATAACATCTGACAGAAGAAATGAGAAATTATAGAAATGTATTTGATACATCAATCGGAATATATGAAAATATTTGGGAGGAAATCGCTCAGTCCTCGGCAAAGGAGGACTGAGCCGCGTGGAATTATGGGAAATGAAGGAATCTGTCAAGTGAGATGTAGGAAATCGGACACGCGCCTGACATGTTATCTATCTGCCCGAGTCTCGTTGTCTGTACGCCAGACTAGCCAGACAGAAACCCTACAAACCTCCGGAGGTTTGGTTCCCTGCAGCCTTTGGTCCTTTTCTAACGGAAATCTGGAATGTTGGCGTTCCAGATGATCAAACACCTGGAAAACTCTGAAATGGTTTCTGGAAACCTGGAGTCATCAAACCCAGTTAGACCGCAGACTGGTGCTTGATCCAGTTCTGATTATGATCTAGAAACAACAGATTGTTTGGTTCTGGTTGGGCTCTACATGGAGGTCCGGTAGGTTCACCGAGCGGGTTTGAAGTTGCCAGAGCAATAGCTCCAAGCCGACCGGAGAGAAAGAGTAAGAACAACTCCTGACTCCATGGAGATGAAGCAACAGAAACCTGTTGCTCGGTTCTAACAAGCCGGTCCAGAACAAGAACCTTTGGGATGAACCAGACGGTCCAGACAATCTGCAGAGAAACTTTCAGAATAAAACCTGCAGAGCAGAAGCTTCCATGTCTCTGAAAGGGGAAGGTTACAGTTTAGAGATCTGTGAATGAACCACTGCGATCAGTGTACGGTGCAGCTGTACATGTGATCATGGATGTGTGGACTTTTATTTATAGCCTCTGATGTAAGGAGACGTCCTGACTGACCCTGAGTCAGTTGGCAGCAGAACGGAGCGAGGAGCTAACGGCAGCCTGATCTGACCCCATGTTCTTACTTTCACTAGTCATTTGACCTTATCCTATATATGTAGGTATTTAGTATGTAAATAACCTACATAAGTTTAAATAGGACATATCATGCTTGGTTTGTGTTGAATATGCATCAACAGGCACCAAAGCCGTATGTTGACTGACTGAAGGTTTGAGGGGAATTTGTTTCAGTGGACCATGAAGAGTTAAATGTAACTGCAGACATCAAGACTGCTAAGAGACACTATTTGATGCATTATTAGTTTTCCATCATTTTTTCATCAACTGTTGAAGGGAGACGTCAGGAAGACGTTCCACCGCACACCTCACTACCGTCTCACTGCCCATTACCGCCACCATCCTCACATGTCTACTAGTGTCAATTATACAGCGGCCAACATTTACACTCATCAGAACCAGAACCAGTCTGCTCTGATTATAACCAAAATAAAACACTGACTCAGGTTGGAAAACATTTTGCAGAAACAATTATTTCCACTCTATATGGTAATAAATCTGCACTCTAGTATGAAGGTCTTAGTAGATTCAGAAAATTAATTTTTAAAAGTGACTGGCAATGCTGCCAGAACCAGCTTCATTAGGCGAGACTGAGCCACTAACAAGGACTGAACGCTCACAGCGATCAGACATTCATTATAAATATGAATAAGAGGCCAGTTGTGGTTAGAAATGGGATTATTCTGTTCTGTTGGCCCAATGGGAATGACTCGCACTGGGCATCTAGCCAGGACTGTTGATTCACAGAGGAAGCTCACTGTGGAGCACAGCTTGGAGCCCCCAGGCCAGCAGGGGGCATCGCAGGAGGAATTGGTAGTTCTGTGAGAAGTAGAAGAAGTCTCTTCTGCTTCTGAAGGTTTTTGAATAACCCTAAACCTAAAAGAATTAAAATAATTTATTTAGGACCGGAGACCGCTCCAAAAGTGGGAAGTGAACTATAGCACAACACAGGGCATTCTGGGTAAATACAGCCAAAGCTAACATGCTAGCATAGCGCTAGCAGCAGAAATGGCTCCTGGTCTTCAGCCAAAGACTAAAGAGAAATCCTCCAACACTAAAATCTGACGCCTCCATCTTGTTTCCATCTGGTGAAGAAGGAAGTTGCTCTCAGTGTCTTCAGAGGTTTTTGTGTCGTTTCCTTCAGTGGTTCTTGGTGCAGCGCCCCCACAGGCCAGGAGGGGAACAGGTTGGTTTGGGTCAGAACCACAGCAGCTGGAGGTGGAGCAGATGATGGAGTTCTGGTTCCAGTAGAACCGGGTCGACCGGACAATCAGGAGGAAACAGCCTGCGTCTTCAGCTGTTCATGGGGGAAACATGTCTGAAACATTTAGGTGTCCATGTTGCTGAGGAGGTGGATGTCCAGGTTCGGTGAGGAACCAGAACCTCTGATGGTGAAGATGATGTTGGTGGTGATGAAGTTCAGCCTCAAGGGCGCCGCCAGGAATCTTGGGCCCCCTAACAAAACCTTAAATTGGGCCCCCCATGCAGCTGCTGTTACAATTTCCTGAGTCTATCTGACCCATCAAAAGCGTCACAATTTTAAAGTCTTGCTTTCTTTGGTCCAATACTAATAACTAGCACAATATTTACTGTTCATGAATTTCACATCCAACAGTCCACATACAGTTTTAGTTTTAGATTTTTAAATGTCTCTCTCCACCAGCAACAGTCAAAAGCAACATGCAAAATATACATAAAACAATCCAGACTTCTCAAAAAATGCTATGTAGTTGCATTTTATTCAAGCTGCAGTTTATAACTTTAATAAAAATGTTTTCTCCATATTTGTTAAAGCTGTCATCATGTCATGATGCCAGTTTGTTCTGAGACAGATAATCTGTGAAAACAATCAATCTCCTCCACCTGCTCCCTGAGCTGCTATTGCTAGCTAAAGTAAAGCAACGTTCCGACCAAAACAACCAATCAGAACCAGGAGGAGGGTCTTAGCGCTGTCAATCAACCTCATTCACTCGCTGCTAAATGTGCTAAAGGTGGAGAAACATTTATCGTTATTGCTAGCTACAGCACAGCACAGAGCAAGGGGAAGGAGGAGCAGCACCACATGAGATTGTGATTGACAGCACTAAAACTCTCCTGACTCTGATTGGTTGTTTCTAGAGAGAACTGGGAGAAAGCAGAGGAAATAGATTTTTCACAGATTATCTCTCATGCCAAACTGTCGCAACATAATGACAGTTTTAACAAATATGTAAAAAAATATTTTTATAAATGTTAGTGCAGCTTTAATTTGACTAGGAGAGGAGAGAGGACGGGTCAGGAGGTCAGAGCTGCTGCTGACTGACTCACCTGTTGTTAAGAGGTAAAAGGTACAGAGACAAGTTCAATATATGAATATGTTGGTCATTTATTTCTTTAATTTATTAAATGTTAGTGAATTGGAGGCCAACAGCCTGTAGCTAAGCTAACTATGCTAAATGGTTGATAATCTCTCAGTCTACCCAGGTCTCAGAGAAAAACTGGGTTATAAATGAACACTTTTACCTTTTTCTCTCTCTTATCTCTATTTTTTCAAAACCTAACTTTATCATTTTTCTTAGCAGCATAATAACAGCCACAGTCGTTCTTGTTTTCCACTGAGTGCTGCTGAACATCGTCACCGTCAAGCAGGAACCAACCATTTCCTGCAGATCCAGGAGGTTCAGGGTGAATATGGATGTTTTTCTGGGAGCGCTAACATTTCATTTTTACTGCTAAAACAAGTTTAGAAAACACAGTATGATTCATTTTGTAATTGACAGGGACCCAATTTTTTAAAATTTCTATGATCAAAAAAAGAAAATTGTGGAGGGCCCCCTGTCGCTCAGGGGCCCTTAGGATTGTCCTAACTCTCCCCCTATACGGGCCCCGGGCCCCTGCTCAGCCTGTCAGTATTTAGCCCACTGACTGATCCAGATTAGACAGTTTAGCTCTCTAACTGCAGCTCTGCAGATTAGCGCGCTAACTGTAGCCGCGGTTCTGCTTCTGGTTTTGGATGGGACTCCAACACGTGGCGGTCATGTTAGGTGAAGCTTCACCAGGACCCTTAATGGATCCGTTTATTTTACCTGTACCGAGTTGACCTTTCACCCTCAGCAATAACCAGAAGTGATGACTTCCATCAGATTAGATTTATTGTTATTGTATAGCAAACTGTACAACGAAATCAGTAGGACAACAAACAGTCAAAACATTTAAGATTTCTGTGATCTGGGGAAACGTGGGCAGGACGATGACAACAATCTTAAAGGCTAGAATATCAGGAGCTGCTCTTCGTTCGGCCTGTTGATTATAGATCCAGCATTTGTGACGAGGAGGTTCTGGAGGGGAGATCCATGAGTCTGTCCACTCAGCGCCGTCTGCAGAACTCCCCTCCTCGTTTTTATTAATGTTGTTAATGTACAAAACACCGATGATTCTGTCTGAGTCCCACCATAAGCCATGGAGAACCTGGTGGTCCCGACATCACCTCCGGTCGAAACGACTCATTCCATCTCTATAAAACCGCTCGACGATTACGTTCAACTTGTCCAGTTTTTAAGAAAGTTGAAAGCTGTTGCGTCCTTGTGCACCGCCATGGAAATCTACAAGTGAATAATTAATGGTCAACTATATAAAAGAAAATAATAAAAAATAATTGAGTAATAAATTGAAATTAAGCCGTCAAAGTTCCAGCAAATTTTCAGAAAATCCACCCGTCCGTATGCGCAAAGTTTTCCGGTCACCAAGAGAGCTGAAAGCCGCTGCGTCCGTCTGTTTTATCAGAGAGAAGCTGATGAAACAGTCCCACTGTCTGGTTCTGGTTCTGGTCCGGTTCTAATAAGGTACGGCCAGGTGTAGCAATGAAGGAGGTCTGAGAGGTTCGGCGGGGCGGGTGGTGGACGGGGTTCTGTCAGTGCTAACTGTGGGACGAATTTGAGTACCGAGGGTCCCGGGACAGAACCCTGAGGAACCCCCGAGGTGACAGTGAATGATTTCAACGGAACAAACTGAACGCAGCCTGAATGGAACGGGTCGCCCCGCTCTGCCCGCCCTCATCCTTTCATCCACCTCGCTGGATCTCCTGCTGCTGTGGAAGCTGTGATCCTGGGTTGTTCTACCTTCAAAGGTTCTGCACAACTTGGTCAGAACCAGAACCGGGTGGAAAATGAGTCCAAGAGCAGATGGTCCGGACCAGATCCCTTCGGCCTGAAACGGACCACAACATTTTCCAGATGAACCAAACCAGTTCACTCTGCATTTACTCATTCATTTTGAGTATTCAGCTCCTCAGTGTGGCTGGTGTTTCTGACTGTCCCTGAATGCATCGTGTGTGTTTCCCCAGGCGTCTTCCTGATCCCGTACCTGCTGATCGTTTTCATGGGAGGAATCCCGATTTTCTTCCTGGAGATCGCTCTGGGTCAGTTCATGAAGGCCGGCAGCATCAACGTGTGGAACATCGCTCCGCTGTTCAAAGGTGGGTCCGCTTTAACAGAACCTTGGCTGATTTGCTGCTCAACGTGTTTAAACTTGTTCACTTGTCTTGGACTTCAGGCTGGTTGATGCGACGGACCGTCTGGTTCTCTGGTTCAGATCCGAATGCAGCATTTACATGCTGACGACGCACAGCCTTATGTTTCTGAGTCAGTCCAGAACCAGTCCAGAACTGAATCTGTTGGCAGGAAACAATATTGCAGAATATTTGTGGTTGTGTTTTATTATTAACTCGGGTTTTAATATTATATTATATTATAATAAGCTATATTACAACCCAACCGTTATAATATTGTTTATTATAATATTATCATAATAAGCTATGATAATATTAGGTTCCTATCATAGCTAATAATGTGTTTTATTAGCTATGATAATAAAACACATTAATCGGGTTAATTAAATCTTTGAACTGAATGATTTTCGTGCCTCTGAACATCCAGACTTTATTTCCTTTCTGTCAGAAACTGAGTTTTGAATTCAGTGAAATTAAAAATAGTTGATTCTACAGAACAACTTTTGAATCAACATTTAAATAGTTCAATTTAACACACAGTGAATTTGGTCCTTATGAGAATAAAGTTAATTGAACTGGTTTTGATACGCATCCTGCTTTACTGAAATTATTCTGAAAAAGTTCATCAACTTCGAGGGAGAAAATTAAATTCCAAATACGGATTCATACTGATTGTTGATATACATATTCATGATTTCATCCATTTAATATTTACCTGCCCATGTTAGAAGAGTCCACAGATTAATAAATATAAACTATTCAGCTTGACTGTGCATAAACCGAACATAGAACATTTTCTTCTAAAATGTGACAAACCTGAGAGAATAATTCTTCTGGGTTTAAAAAATGAGTAGCAAAAACATAACAGAATAAAAACATAAACTTCTGATAGAGGAAAGTTTTTGTCCTTTTTCAACATTTAACTGGGATAAAACTCCTGGAGAACAAAGATTGTTTTTACAAGAATGTTCACATAATTAAACATGTAAAACACAATAACAATATCAATAACGTTGTCACAATCTGTCCCAGATTAAGTCCAGCTGAAAATCTGAGGACATGTTGGTTTGATAACCTGGAAGAATCTGCTTGGTCGGCAGTTTGAAGGTTCATGAGCCGCTCAGACCTTCAGTCCTCACAACCATAAATCCTTTCCTGGCGCTGCTTCCTGTTATCAGCTTCACACGTTCTAACAGGAATGATGACAGTTTACTGCATCTGAGGGAGCTGACCGAGCAGCTCCTTGAACGGAGCGAGAACGCAGTGAAAATGGAGCGAGAACGCAGTGAAAATGGAGCGAGAACGCAGTGAAAATGCAGTGAGAACTCTGTGAAATGCAGTGAGAACAGTGGAAAATGCAGCGAGAAAGTTGTGAAACGCAGTTTACAATGCACCGAAAACACAGTGAAAATGGAGCGAGAAAGCAACAGTGGAGAGGAAAACTCCTGGCTGTGGGTGTCCAAGTCTGTCCATGTGGTGGACGGGTCCTGGTGTCCTCCGCTTGTCGCCCAGTAACTGCTGCACCCCCTAAAGATGGCCGCTGGGTGGGTAGAATGACTTTTGTTAGATTAAATAAAAATGATCTAAAATAGAAAACGTGTTCATACTCTACATAAAATAATGCATTTTTAATTCAAACTAAAATATATATATTTAATATAAACATTTTTACTTTTTTTTCTTGAAAAGATCCAAAACCTGACATTTTAATGTAAGTCTAAGTTAGGTGAACTCATGTCTTTGTTTCCTCGAAAATAACAATTGAAATAAATAAAGACAAAAAGTTAAACACTAACAAAAGTCTACAAATAATTGGAAAAAAATCTCAATAGTTTTTGGTAGATTCAAATTTTGATTTTGAGATTTTTTTTAAATAAAACTGACAAGTTTTCAATGGAAATAATTTGTAATTTTTCCTTCTTTTGTCCAGAAGGAAAAAACATAAAATAAAATAAAAGAAGTAAATCTGGGAGAGGAGAATTTATTTCTTACTAAACAACTGAAGAAATATGAAAATCCACTGAAGCTTCCAGGAAGTGACATAAATGTTCATAACCCTAAGAGGAGCTGCGTAATAACCGCTGCCTGTTTATTACTGTAACCATGACAACAAGGTCTTTACAAGTGTGCAAAGTTAATATGTGAAGTTTGGTTTCCTTTGATGAGGTCAAACATTAAACTGGTCTCCAATAAAAAGTTTATAATATTCCCAGCAGAACCAGTTGTGGATTTTAGGCTCCATTGTTTGTTCAATCATAAGGAGAATAATCTGGAAAAGTTTCCAGATTCCAGGTCTCACCTGAACGCCAACCACCTGATACAGATTCATGTTTGAAGACGTGGAGCCTGTCAGTGCAGCAACGTGGTTCTTAATGAGCCACATGTTTGGAAAGTTTTCCGTGTGAAACTCCAGGTTTTGATCACGTCTGTGTTCTGTGCAGGTCTGGGCTACGCCTCCATGGTCATCGTGTTTTTCTGCAACACTTATTACATCATGGTTCTGGCCTGGGGCTTCTACTACCTGATCAGGTCCTTTAGCTCCGCCCTCCCCTGGTCCACCTGTGACAACGAATGGAACACGCCCAACTGCCTGGAGACCTTCCACCACCTGCACTGCGCCAACGCCAGCTTGGCCAACGCCACCGTGGGCGGAGCCAACCTGACCTGCGCCGACCTGGCCGACGCCCGCTCGCCCATCATCGAGTTCTGGGAGTGAGTACCGGTTCCGGGCCGGGTCGGGTCGGGGGCGTCTTTCTGACCCGGTCTGTGCCCGCGCAGGAACAAAGTGCTGAACATCTCGTCCGGACTGGACCAACCGGGTCGGATCAACTGGGAGCTGATGCTGTGTCTGATGGCCGTCTGGGTTCTGGTTTACTTCTGCGTCTGGAAAGGAGTCAAGTCCACCGGCAAGGTACCATTCAGACCGCTGGGACCAGTGTGTTATGGACCAGTGGGACCAGTGTGTTACAGTGGGACCAGTGTGTTATGGACCCAGTGGGACCAGTGTGTAACAGTGGGACCAGTATGTTATGGACCAGTGTGTTATGGACCCGGTGGGACCAGTGTGTTACAGTGGGACCAGTGTGTTATGGACCCAGTGGGACCAGTGTGTTACAGTGGGGCCAGTGTGTTATGGACCAGTGGGACCAGTGTGTTACAGTGGGACCAGTGTGTTATGGACCCAGTGGGACCAGTGTGTTACAGTGGGACCAGTGTGTTATGGACCAGTGTGTTACAGTGGGACCAGTGTGTTATGGACCAGTGTGTTACAGTGGGACCAGTGTGTTATGGACCAGTGTGTTACAGTGGGACCAGTATGTTATGGACCAGTGTGTTATGGACCCAGTGGGACCAGTGTGTTATGAACCCAGTGCGACCAGTGTGTTATGGACCAGTGGGACCAGTGTGTTATGGACCCAGTGCGACCAGTGTGTTATGGACCAGTGGGGCCAGTGTGTTACAGTGGGACCAGTGTGTTATGGACCAGTGGGGCCAGTGTGTTACAGTGGGGCCAGTGTGTTATGGACCAGTGGGGCCAGTGTGTTATGGACCAGTGGGGCCAGTGTGTTATGGACCAGTGGGACCAGTGTGTTACAGTGGGGCCAGTGTGTTATGGACCAGTGGGGCCAGTGTGTTACAGTGGGACCAGTGTGTTACAGTGGGGCCAGTGTGTTATGGACCAGTGTGTTACAGTGGGACCAGTGTGTTATGGACCAGTGGGGCCAGTGTGTTACAGTGGGACCAGTATGTTATGGACCAGTGTGTTATGGACCCAGTGGGACCAGTGTGTTATGGACCCAGTGCGACCAGTGTGTTATGGACCAGTGGGACCAGTGTGTTATGGACCCAGTGCGACCAGTGTGTTATGGACCAGTGGGGCCAGTGTGTTATGGACCAGTGGGGCCAGTGTGTTACAGTGGGGCCAGTGTGTTATGGACCAGTGGGGCCAGTGTGTTATGGACCAGTGGGACCAGTGTGTTACAGTGGGGCCAGTGTGTTATGGACCAGTGGGACCAGTGTGTTACAGTGGGACCAGTGTGTGGTCAGGTGCGGCTGCCTGCAGGTGTTTCTGATGTGATAAATATAAAACCTTTAAATATTGAATGTGCTGCAGTTGAAAGACGTCGGCCAGCAGAGACCTGCTCCGATTATCATCTTTAGTTTTATATCATTTAATATTCATTTTCAGGAAGTTTTCAGTTTTTCTCTCCTGCTGGATTTTTGTCCAACATGTAAAACAGAAACATGTGAGTCGGAGTCAGAGGGGAAAATGCCGCACCGCCCCTTTAAGTCCTCAGCTGACACCTCTGATTCACCCTGGATGTGTCACCGGGCTGCAGTCACATGACCAATTCAGAGTTGCTATGACGACCTTGGGGGGAGGCATTGAGGCCCTGTGAGGTGGCGGGACACGATTGGCCGGCCGAGAGGAGGGCGGGCAGCTCGTCTGCAGCGGGACGTGACTGAGGCCACATGTTGAGCTGCGATGCTGCGATGCTGCGTCTGCAGCCATCAGACGCTGGGAAAATACCAAATGCAGAAACATCCAGACGCTGAGGGAGACGAGCGCTGCCGGGTTCAGAACCGGCACCTGAAGAACCTCCAGAAAGTTCTGGTCCAGAAGCAGGAAGTGTTAGAAAGCAGGAGGTCAGATGGCAGGGCTCCACCTTCCCCGCTTGGCTCTCCAGAAACATCGAGATCCGCTCTGAGAGGTTAGGTTCTGGTTTTCAGAGGAACTCATCACTTTTTCTGGTCTGTCTTCATCTGATGATGTTTTGTCAGAGCCGCTTTACGCTCAGCGGGTCGGGGGCGGGGTTAGGGATAGGGTTAGGCTACACAAACAGCTGCTGCTGTTGTTCATCAGCAGGAGGCTGAAAGAAGAGACAGAGAGAATCCTCCCATCCCAGTTCCCACTCCTCTCATGTCTCAAATATTCAACATTCACAACTTTTCCTCAAAATGTAAACATATTAATCCAAAAATGAAATAAAATAAATAATTCAACCAAATGAAAAGTAAAATGAAATCAGTGAAACAAGGGAGTGTATCACAGCTCTATGGACTCCCTGCTAAAACCAGTAAGAAAGATGAGGCTACTGGTCTGGGTGGGTCTGAACCGTCCCGGTTACAGCGGCTGGCAGACCGGTGAAGGACACTGATGTTGAAGAGGAGCCAGCATCGACTGGACGGCATCGAGCTTTACGCCGAGAATGAGCGAGACCTCGACTCTGGTCCGACGAGCAACGGCACCAAAATGCCCTTCAGACTGGGTCGGTGTGGCACGGGGCAGGAGATTGCTTCTCTCAGTGAAGCGGAGGAAGGAGGCCTAGTGCGCATTGGAACCAGCATCCAGAGGTCCAACCTTTCAGCAGCACGTTTGGCCAGGAGGAAACTTCAACAACTCCAAAGATATTTGACGTCATCCTCAGCTTAATATGCACATTTTAACCAACTTGGACAATTCTGAACTTGTAGAGCAAAAAATCAAATCAAATAAATGACGCAAAGCCTCGGCGCCAGTTCAGACTCATCAACATTGCTTCATATGTCAGGAAAACAATCTGCTCTGAAGGAGCAACTCAGTGATTGAGCAACAAGTGATGACTCAGTTCTAACCGTCTTCCAGCTTCCGGCAAAGTTGGTTCTGCTTCTGTTTGTTACTGTGGAGAATCAGTGAAGGACCAGATTGGTGCTTTAGTTTCTGAAGGACGATGGTTGGTTGGATGTTTGGTTGGATGTTTGGTTGGATGTTTGTTCTGAATCCTAAAGTTGAACCCTTCCTAATAATAACACTGTAAAATGTTATTGTTGTATGAACAAATTTAACAAAAAGGTTTTATGAAAAGTTTTTATAATAACGTTTGTAACATCTGATGGAATATTTCTGGAACGTTCTCAGGCGTTTTCTGTGATCGGTTGAGCAGCAGAACTGATCCAAACAGACCGTTTTAGTTTCTGTAACAGTTGCTGGAGAGTTCTAGTTGCATGTTCCTGCAGGACCAAACCCTAACTCAGGTTCTGCCGGTTCCGTTTCAGATCGTTTACTTCACAGCCACCTTTCCCTACGTGGTTCTCATCATCCTGCTGGTGCGAGGCGTCACGCTGCCGGGAGCGTACGACGGCATCATGTACTACATCAAACCGGACTGGTCCAAACTGGGGGAGGCTCAGGTAGGTCCAGCCTGCGGGCGGCTTTGCCCTGAGCACTGCCTGTCAGGAACAACACATCTGCTTTCCATTAACCTAAACTCATATTTTCTTCTTCAGTCGTTAAAGTTTTGGATTTAGGAAAAGCAGATTTTTATGGAAATGAACGACTTGTGCTGCCAACTCACCGAACTGTTTGCTATGAAATGTCCTGCTGGACGTTTCTTCCTGTTAAAGGGGAGTTCTTCCTCTCCTCTGTCGCCACATGCAGGCTCGGTTGAGGGATTGCTGTAAAGTTAACCACACAACACAAGCGCCCCCTGCTGGTCCAGGGAACGAATGACTCGATGTTCTGCTGGGTTTAATCAGAAACGTTTCAATACTAAAGTTGGACTCCAATGATTTTTTGTGCCTTGAAACGATTATTGTTGTGAATCGGATTCTGAAATAAAAGACCTTTGACCTTTGACCCCACAGGTGTGGATAGACGCCGGAACGCAGATCTTCTTCTCCTACGCCATCGGACTGGGAGCGCTGACCGCACTGGGAAGCTACAACCGCTTCAACAACGACTGCTACAAGTACCAGAACTGCAGGACTGGACCTCAGAACCGGACAGAACCTTAGAACCAGACAGAACCAGACAGAACCGGACAGGACCTCAGAACCGGACAAAACCTTAGAACCAGACAGAACCAGACAGAACCGGACAGGACCTCAGAACCGTACAGAACCTTAGAACCAGACAGAACCAGACAGAACCGGATAGGACCTCAGAACCGTACAGAACCTTAGAACCAGACAGAACCGGATAGGACCTTAGAACCGAACAGAACCTTAGAACCAGACAGAACCTTAGAACAGAACAGAACCTTAGAACAGACAGAACCGGACAGAACCTTAGAACCGAACAGAACCTTAGAACCGGACAGAACCTTAGAACCAGACAGAACCAGATAGGACCTTAGAACAGAACAGAACCTTAGAACCAGACAGAACCGGATAGGACCTTAGAACAGAACAGAACCTTAGAACAGACAGAACCGGACAGAACCTCAGAACCGAACAGAACCTTAGAACCGAACAGAACCTCAGAACCGGACAGAACCTTAGAACCGAACTGAACCTTAGAACAGACAGAACCGGACAGAACCTCAGAACCGGACAGAACCTTAGAACTGAACAGAACCTTAGAACCGAACAGAACCTTAGAAAAGACAGAACTGGACAGAACCTTAGAACCGAACTGAACCTTAGAACAGACAGAACCGGACAGAACCTTAGAACCGAACATAACCTTAGAACCGAACAGAACCTCCGAGCTGGACAGAACCTTACAACCAAACAGAACCTCAGAACCGGACAGAACCTTAGAACCAAACAGAACCTTAGAACCGAACAGAACCTCAGAACCGGACAGAACCTTAGAACCAGACAGAACCGAACAGAACCTTAGAACCGAACATAACCTCCGAGCCGGACAAGACCACAGAACTGGACAGAACCTTAATGGAGTACCGGGGTTCGGTTCAGCTGGTGTCGATGGAACCGAACCGCGGCGTTGCTCCAGAGGTTCTGATCTTCTTCTTCTGCTGCTCTGCAGGGACGCCTTCGTCCTGGCGCTCATCAACAGCGGCACCAGCTTCTTTTCTGGCTTCGTGGTTTTTTCCATCCTGGGCTTCATGGCGGCTGAGCAGGGAGTCGACGTCTCCCAGGTGGCTGAATCAGGTAAAACCCGCCCAGAGCTCTGAGTTTAGCGCCAACATTTACTCTGCAGCGCAACCAGCGGGGGCTACTTCCTGGTAGCAGGAGGCTATCCTTCCTGAACTAGCTACTGGTCTGATTAATGATGGGCCGATATCGCTCACTGAGCAACCGGTGAAATGAAAAGTACTAGCTAGCGTTAGCTTTGGAGAGGCTGGATTAGCCTTTAACACTGGATAGGTTACATTAGCTCTGGATAAGCTGGTAATACCATTCAGTAGGCTAACGACTAGCGTTCCTCGGCTGGTCACCCATAGCTTGTACTTTCTTCTTGAACAGAAACTGTATCTAGTAAAATGGTTTACGTGGCGTATCTGTAAGACGTTAAATGGTTTGACGTTTTTTTGACAGTTTACTGTAATCCAACGTGAGGCCGTCAGCTAACTTCAGCACCATCTGAAGCTGAAGTTAGCTTCAGATTAGCTCCAATTTAAAAACTTTGATGCTCAGCCTCTTCAAACATGAACTTGATTATATTGAAAGCAGAATATTTGAAACCTAGATAGGTTTAATAGCTTTAAAAGTTTTAAATATTGTGCTTTTATTCTACGGCGTGTGGATGAGTCCGTCCTATCGGTGTTTCAGGTCCGGGTTTAGCCTTCATCGCGTATCCAAAGGCGGTCAGTCTGATGCCGGTGGCTCCGCTCTGGGCGGCGCTCTTCTTCTTCATGTTGCTGCTGCTTGGACTCGACAGTCAGGTGACCAAGAACACCTACAAACTCGTCTCTGAATTTATTCTGCTGTGTTTAGTCATTTCACCATGACGTAAATTTAGTTTTAATCCAGTTTTATTCCATCAATCTGGCAGGAAATGGGGATAAAACGACCTCTGGCAGATCAGGGTTATGGTTTTGTCTTGTCCATTTTTACTGCATTGACCTGAACTGACTGAGGGACTGGACTGGATTGGACAGGACTGGACAGGATTGGACTGGACTGGACTGGACTGGACTGGACTGGTCTGGACAGGACTGGACTGGACTGGACTGGACTGGTCTGGACAGGACTGGACTGCACTGGACTGGACTGGACTGGACTGGTCTGGATTGGACTGGACTGGACTGGACTGGACTGGTCTGGACAGGACTGGACTGGACTGGACTGGACTGGTCTGGACTGCACAGGACAGGACAAGACTGGATTGGACTGGATTGGACTGGACTGGTCTGGACTGGACTGGATTGGACTGGACTGGACTGGTCTGGACTGGACTGGATTGGACTGGACTGGACTGGTCTGGACTGCACAGGACAGGACTGGATTGGATTGGATTGGATTGGATTGGAGAGGACTGGACTGGATTGGACTGGACTGGACTGGACTGGATTGGACTGGACTGGACTGGACTGGACTGGTCTGGACTGCACAGGACAGGACTGGATTGGATTGGATTGGATTGGATTGGATTGGATTGGATTGGAGAGGACTGGACTGGACTGGATTGGACAGGACTGGACTGGTCTGGACTGCACAGGACTGGACTGGATTGGATTGGATTGGATTGGACAGGACTGGACTGCACAGGACTGGACTGGACAGGACAGGACTGGACTGGACTGGACTGCACAGGACTGGACTGGACAGGACAGGACTGGATTGGATTGGATTGGACGCCTCGACCTCATAACTACAGAAAACAAAACAATAAACCACAATAAACCAATAATGTGGTTCGTCACCTGCTGACCATAATTATTGTAAACAATAATTTAATTTGGGATCATTATTATTTGTGAAAAGAGACTAACTGTTTTTAATCAGTCAGACTGTTCTTTTCAGTAAGTATTTTCAGAATAACTCTTTTTTTTTTTTTTTTTTTTACATTTTATTTAAGATAAAGTTTATTTTGTACTAAACACACAGAAATATCCCCAAATATGTAAAAACATGATAATAAAAAATGTCAATTTAAAGATTTTCCAAGGTTTTTGATGAGTGATTTCTGTCTCCAGTCCTGAAACTGCAGAAAAAAATATTTCATAATTGTTACAGAAACTAAAGAAGGAATCCGTGGCGGCCAGGAATCAGCCTGTCGTTTCTCAGCCTTCCTGTTCTGATGCAGTTGGATCATCGTGATGAAGATGAAGGCGATGCCTGTGATGCCTTCAGGGAGGCTCAGACCTTCCTGCTCTAACATTGTTTTGTGTTCCTACAGTTTGTCGGGGTGGAGGGATTCGTCACGGGGATTCTGGACCTGTTTCCTGGGAAATATTACCACCGTTACAAACGTGAGATCGCCGTGGCGATCTGCTGTTTACTGTGCTTCATCATTGACCTCTCCATGGTGACGCAGGTCAGCAGAGAAACTTTCACCTGCTCAGTTTTAGCTGCAGAAGTCCAAACGCTGGGGAAGGAGATTGTTACCATTTGGACATGTTTCTGCAGGGAGGGATGTACGTCTTCCAGTTGTTTGACTATTACTCAGCCAGCGGCATGACGCTGCTGTGGCAGTCCTTCTGGGAATGTATTGTAGTTGCCTGGGTCTACGGTATGTAACACACACACACACACACACACACACACACGCTGTGGTGTTACATTGCAGGGTGCAGCTGAGTGATCCTTAAATAGGACATGAGATCAGATTTTAACTCCAAGTAAAGGTCAAAGTTCAGAGCCTTCAGTTTAAATTTGGAGATTTTGGGGCTTTTTGTCTTTCTGTCAAAAAAATCATCTAATAATTCTTATTTTTTCTGTAAATTAACGTTTGATAAATCAGACTGCTACTGAATGTGCTATTCTCATTTGCATGTGACCTGAAGCAGTGGCTTGGGGTCAGAGGTCAGGCGGGGCTCAGGTGGTGCCATGTTTTGTGACAGTCTTGGTGACTGTGGGCTCGGTTCTGGCTCAGGGCTCGGTTCTGGCTGATTACAAACGTTTAGCGTTTTGGAGTTGATGGACCGCCATCCTGACAGAATCACCGAGTTCTGGAGCTGAGCTCCTTAAAGACCCGAAAACATTGGTGCTGAGGAGGTTCTGACCCATCCACTCAGTGACATGGTGGCTGCAGAAACGCAGCTCAGCCCATCATTATAGTGAGAGCAGTTGTAATACTCTGTGATGGCGCTAGAGGGTGCCTGTAGCTAGCCCAGGCTGAATCAGGGGTGTGAACCGGGTGTGTGGTTGTATCCCAGCTGATGGTGTCTCTGCAGGTGCGGACCGGTTCATGGACGACGTGGCCCGTATGATCGGCTACCGGCCGTTCCCCTGGATGAAGTGGTGCTGGTCGTTCATCACGCCGTGCGTCTGCATGGTGAGACCCACAGCTTCCTGTCCGTCACAAACTACGGCCCCAGTAACACGACTCCTCTGCCACATCAGGGCATTTTCCTGTTCCACCTGGTGAACTACAAGCCGCTGACATACAACACGGTGTACGTGTACCCGTGGTGGGGCGAGGTGATCGGCTGGTGCCTGGCTCTGTCCTCCATGCTCTGCATCCCCGTCAGCCTCCTCTACAAGCTGTTCAGAGCCAAAGGAACCTTCAGAGAGGTCAGTCAGGATAGAGAAGAACCAAGACAGCACAACAACTGTTCTGCTACAGAAGATAGTGGTTTATTAAATGTACATGAAATAAAAATGTTCATTTGTTGCAGCAAAACCTGTAACCCATCATTTTCAGTGCCAGCAGGGGGTGATAGTGTGCAAGTACGTCTTGAAGGTCAGCAAGAAGAAGAGTATTTAAGTAAACTGCGTAAAAACTGATCCAGCTGGGATTGTAAACTTCACGGCTCCTTTATTGCCTTTACTGTCGTTAAAATATATAAACCAACTGCGGCCGTTTAATAAATCGATAAACGATTAAGAAATGAGTCTAAATGCTCTGGCCAGAGTCATTTGTGAGCAGTGTGATTTGAGCTCTTTGAGGGTTAAATATTATTTTAAGTGTGATATGACTGTAATGAAGAGGTGGCAGAAACATTAAGAACCGTGTTAAACACTACCAGAGCACCTAGAATCATTTCTTAATCGTTTACTGATTTATTAAATGGCTGCAGTTGGTTTACATATTTTAACGACGGCACAAGGCAGGAAACAGTTTTAAGAGTCAAATACAAACTAATACATTAGATTTTCTCCATCAATGTGACGGCAACAAAGGAGCCGTGAAGTTTCCAATCCCAGCTGAATCAGTATTTATTCAACTTAAGTAAATATTCTTCTTAGACTTAGACTTAGACTTGTACTTTATTGATCCTTTGGGAAGACTCCCTCAGGAAATTGAAGATTTCTTGATGGTCTTAAGACCTACCTGCTCTCTATCGCCCCATGTGGTCACTGAAAATGGTGGGTGACAGGTTTTGAAGTAACATCTTCAGTGTCTATGAATAGAAACCCTAAAGTTAAAGCATGAACTGCTGGTTCTGGGTGTGCTTACCCAATCCACTCAATTTTGAGTCGTCATGGCAACAACAGAAACAGGAACTGAAGATGATGAGAAGTCTTTCTAGACCTGAACGACTTCCCGACCACAGATCCGTCTGGAGAGATCTTTTTCCAGCCGTCAACAATCTAATTGATCACCTGAACAATACGACATCACAGCAGAGTGGGAATGGGGGACTGACGGGACAGGGGGAATGACAGGAACGGGGGACTGATGGTACGGGGGACTGACGGGACGGGGGAATGACGGGACGGGGGACTGACGGGACGGGGGACTGACGGGACGGGGGAATGACGGGACGGGGGAATAATGGGACAGGGGACTGACGGGATGGGGGACTGACGGGACGGGGGAATGACAGGGGACTGCCAGGACGGGGGAATGACGGGAACAGGGGACTGACAGGACGGGGGAATGATGGGAACGGGGGAATGATGGGACAGGGGACTGACAAGGGAATGACGGGAACAGGGGACTGACGGGACGGGCGACGGATTCCTCTGTCCGGTTCAAGCTGATGTAGGTTCTGGTTTGGGTTCCTAGTGAACGTCGTCAACGTTTCTCCGTTGTTTCCATCGATCTTCTCACTAGTCGTGTCGAAGTGCAGATCCAGACGTCAACCTCGACTCCCAGTCAATAGGAAGGTCTGGCGTTCTGGAACGGACTGGTTGGGTTCATTGTCACGGTGAATGCTGATTGGCTGAGAAGCCAGAGGTGCAGCCATGTTTGTGATCATGACTTCCCTGTGTTGCAGCGTTGGGCCCACCTGACCAGTCCTGTGTGGGGCCCCCACCACCTGGAGTACATGGCCCCCGACATCGGACCCCTGAGCTCGCTGACGCCCGGTTCTGATGACAACAAGGTCATCATCTTCGAGAGCGTCATGTAGACCGGACCCGCCCAACCCTCCCAAGACAAGATGGCCGACCTCCACCCTCACCTCCCACCGCTTTCTGCGCCGGGCATCATGAATGAGCTGGACTCTGATTGGTCCCCACGGCAACCAAAGCTTTTCCCAGGTTCCCCTGGGACTTCTGGTTCTGTTGGGTTCCGGTTCTCCCGATGTAGGATGAAAGGTGGATCGTGACGATTCCAAACAACTCGTCTTCCCGTGAGGGCCACAGGGTCGGTTTAGTCTTGGGTCGGACAGTCGGTCAGCACAAACCTGAACCGGACAAACAGCCATGATGGACTCGCTGTCAGCCAGAACCTTCAGCCGACAGAGTTTGGATCGTTGCTGTTTGTCAGGACAGACAGAGTTCTAGACAGAAGCACCGACTGGTTCCCTTCGCGTCCCCTTCAGGTTCTGAGATCAGATTTAGTCTGTTCTCTTCTGAGTGCCAAAAGGTTCTGATGTCAGAACCAGGCTGCTGCCAGCGACCCGGTTGCTCCGCCTCATCAACGCTGCGGTCCAGTTGGTTCTGCCCATCTCTGTTGGGTTTCGTCCCGCTTCCTCTCTTTCTCGTCTTGTTAGCAGAAGAATAAAATGCTTGGCTGGTTCTGTCCATAAACCCATTAGAACTGGTAACCGGGTCGGAAGGAGAGTCATTTTGATCCGAATGTTGTCCGGAAACCTGAAGAGAGCCGGCGGACTGACAGCGTTGTCGAGCGTTGCCTTATGTTGTTGTCTCACCGTTAGAGTTCAAACGGTTGACCTGTGACCTCCTGTTTGCTGTCGGTGGGCGTGTCTAAGACTCTATCTCCTAGCAACCAGTTAGCATCCCGCCATTGCCGGGAAACAAGCATCCAAATGTGGGAAAACCAGATCTGTTTGCACATTGTTGTGAAATAATGAAAAAATCAGTTTTTGTTTTTGTAAAATAAACAGAAGTTTATTTTTTGGAGGCTTTTATTTTGGTGAAGAAATCTCTATATTGAATCTTTGAGCTATATTTGATGCAGTATCACTGGGATGATGATGATGATGATGATGATGATGATGATGATGATGATGATGATGATGATGATGATGATGATTTCTGGCTGATTGTTCACGTTCGGTCGGCGAACACAATCCACCGCTTCAGTCCTACCTCACTTCTCTTTCAGACTTTCAAAATAAAACACCTGAGTATTTTTAGCCAATGTTGGCGCCCCGTGGGAGTCGGAAGAATCAGAACCCGCTGCTGGTTCTGATTCTTCAGCGGGTCGTAAATCCCAAACAGGAAACAGGAAACCCATATGGTGCTGTGGCGGCTAACGTGAACAAGCAGCAAAGGCCGGTGCTTTTATTGTGGCGGGTTTGCTGCGATGCAGTGATTTGTGAAAGGGAAACCTGTCCTTTATTTTAACGTTCAAAGTGCTAAAGTGTTTCCATGGTGATCTTTTGTCCCATCATTTCCCCTGCTGGACGTTCGGCTCCGTTTTCACTTTGACCAGGAAATGAATCTTCTTCCTGCTGCTAACCTGAAACCTGAACGTCAGCAGAAAAAACATTCAGCGTCAAACTCAGCAGATTTCTGATTTAGGCTCAAAACGTTAATGAATTAAAATGTTAATTTATCAAAACATTATAAAAGCTGATCAACTACAACAAGGAGATGTTTGGCCCCAGTCATTTTTCTCACTTCATTGGGATTTGATGATTATTGAAATCTGAGATCAATTTGATCAAATCAATTTCATATTCTGTCTTTTTCAGGTCAAAATGTTCTTCCAAGCAAAATTGTGCAGAAAATAATAAAAAGGTGAATTTTTGTGGCCAGCCACAGATGGAGCAAACAAAAACCTGATTAGAAATTTAGGATCAAAATCTGAGTTTGAACTTTCTTTGCTCTCATATAAAAGCAAATCATCTGCATAGAAACGTAGAAAACTGAACTTAGAACGGACAATTCAATGTTGCTTCAACCTCCAGAGAATACAGATATATATCATCCAGATTAAACCTGGAGAAGTTAACAGAAAAAATAACAAACACTGAAGAAAAATGAACAATGCTCAAGTTATTAGTTTCAGATTTTTAAAAAATTTTTCTAAATATGAGATTTTGGCTCAACGTACATGACATTAAAACCCAGATGAGAAGATCCTTCTTTCCATGAACTGGACTAATCTGCAGCTTTAATGGATCATTTCATGTAAAACGTTGAATGTTAAAAGCTGAATATGTTTAATTTCTCTCGTCTGTTTGGGTCTGGACTATAACCTGGAGGAAAAGCATCTTCAATCTGCAGCCAAGTTGGATTTTGTTTTTCATCTGCCAAAAACCTGCTGACCGAATCTGAACCGGGAGCCGGAGCCGGAACCGGAGCCGGAGCCTTCACATTTACACTCCACAAATTAAACTGGATCCCTCTAAATGTCATATTTGGTTTTTATGGATCGGTGTCAAAATTTAAACAGCCAGTCTGAAGAACCAGTCGGTCCCAAACCAAGGAACCGGATCGAATCAGAGCTGAAACTCCGATCCAGGACGGGAATTGGAAACAAGCAGCCAGAGCTGAGCAGAAAACCGATTTATTATCTGGTGTCGAAGATTAAGTTCTGACGACCCGAATGAGACAAAAAGGAATTTGGTCCAAATTGGCTTTAAATCGAAGGGAGCCAAATGGCTCCGGTTGGTCCGCTCCAGTTGATCCGGACCGGGTTTCATCTCAGATTCTGTCAGTAAACTTCAGTTTGCCAAGTTGAGGAGAGCGTCGGGTTTCCAGAAACTTCCCTGCTGATCTCTGAGCAGATCAAATTTTTAGTTTGATTTTCTGCCAGAAATTTTTTTAAATGTGACAAAAGAAAAACTAGTGAAGGTTGAAAACATGATAGAAAGAGAGGATGTTTGATTTCTTTAACGCAGCGGAAAAAAGCCCAAACGTACGGCAGAATAATCAAAGCTGGCCTCACACAGCAGGGGGCGCTCTCCTCCTGATGCTAAACAATCATGTTTCACCAAACCAATGTTCATCAGAAACAAAGACCAGAGATTTGGAGCTGAAAATGTTTGACTCCTGTTTGTGTTTTCCAGCCCAAACGTAGCTTCCTGTTGTGTCGCCGTGACGATCCGTGCTTCGTCTGCGGACTGGTAGTTCAACTTTTAGCTGTGAATGTAGTGAAACCTGGGCTCTCTGTTAACGAGTCACCAGCCAAACATTAAGGTAGAAAACATTAACTCTGAGCCCTCATGATGCCATCTGTGTTGTACCAAGTGTCAAAACCGAAGCAATAAACCCAACATGAAGACAAACCGTCTCTGTGGTTGTTGGGTTGGGAAAACGTCTTTATCTGATGGGTGAATTATTTCACTTTAGACTCGATGACATCAGACCAATAATCTATGAAGGATCAATCTTCTTTCTGAGCTGCTGCTGCGCCTGCAGGAGAGCACCAAAAGGAACCAATCAGAGCCAGGAGGCGGGGCTTAGCGCTGTCAACCAACTTAATGTACTTGCTGCTAATAGCAGAGAAACTACTTACCATTATAGGAAAACTGTTTATCTGCTGTCAGTGGTGGTTATGCTAACCTGCTTAGCTTTCGTGGCAGGATGTGTGGTGGTCAATCAGCTGCAGTGTAGCATGAGGATGATTGACAGCGCTAAGACCCGCCTCCTGGCTCATTGTATCTCATTCTGTCACTATGGTGACAAGCTGAGGAATATGTAAGAAACATCATTTCTAATGGTTACATACTGCAGCTTTAAAGTGTTTGGATCATTTTGAATAAATAGGAAACAGGAAATAGAAAAGTTTCTTTCAATGACTGAAGGCCATTCAGAAGAAAATATAGATGGAAGACATAATAAATAATAATAAATCAATCCCAGAAACTTTCCTAAACTAAAAACCTCCCAAAGTAACGGTGTGTAATGAGACTGAGGAGCCAGGAGACTCGGTGGCTCCGAGTCAGCAAGTCTTCAGGGTGTCAACACTTCAGCAGAAAGAAAATCCCCATCCACTCCATGATTTTTGTCTTTAGAAATAATATTAAATGTTTAACATAGTAAGTTCTGCTCATCTGGGTCTTCAATACAAGCCTGAAGAGACACTTATCAGGATTTATGGGTAAATATAGCAGAATATTAGTGAACATTTATCTGATGCTGTCTGATTATTTTACTAGAAACTCAAAGTTCTTTCATGAGGCCAGAAGGTCGATCCGGCAGATCTCTAATCCGTTCAGGGATTTATAAACTACCAGCAGGTATGAAAGTCTCTACAAAGTTTAAACTACTGCTGAAGAAATGCAGAACCAGGTGGTGTAGAACCTAATGATGTAGAACTGGTTAATGCAGAACCAGGTGATGTCTCTATCCTCCTGGTTCTAGTCAGAACTCCAGCAGCAGGTTCTGGTCCAGCAGCAGCGTTCTGGACCGTTGGGTTGTCAATCAGACCTGTCAAGACGCTGCTGCAGGAATCAAAGCCACTAAAGAGAAACTAAAGCCTGGATGAGTTTCTCTGATCCGAGACTTTAGTCTCTGGTTCTGGAAATGTTCTGCAGCTGCTAGAAGGCCCACTGGGGAACTGGCTTTATGTGGATCTGGAGGGTCAGGGCAGAGGTGAGAGGTCAGCCTGATCTGTATTTTACAGCTGGAACAACTGAAACTGATTCTTGATCTATAACTCCAGAGTTACAGCTCTAGATCTATGACTCTAGATCGTTCCTCTTTAGTAACTTCAGTTTCTGTTCATAAAGTTTCGTCTCATCCACACATTTCTCTGATCTCTGTTCAGTGATAGATGGGATCAAAGGTCACCTGATGACATTATAACGTAGAACTGTGTCATCTGCGTTGTCATGGTAACTGATCTTATTTCCTGTTATACCCTGAGCCAGTGGGAGCTTGTAGATATTGAATCAGAGGGTCAGGATGGAGCCTTGGGGAACCCCACATGTGACCTCAGCCCCTCCTGTTATCCATGCAGCTGTGGAGCTGAGCGCTCCCAAGGACATCAAGCCTTGATAACAACATCTTATCGGACTTCTGCCAGGAGGCTGAGCAACGAGGTTTCATGGCCCTGTGATGTCACTTCCTTCACTCATGTCTTTGTTTTGCACTTTGTTTTGTCTGAATGTTGCCATTTGTCCCAATGTGTCCTTTCCTGTTTTTATTTAATTCCCCTTTTATTATTTAGAAACTGTAGAGTACTCACTATTTAGATCAATATTATACTTCTTAGATTAATTTTTAGATTATTGTGCAGAGAAACTCCTATTATTGCAACCAAGAAAAGGAATTAGAACAAACTTAGAATCCAGAAAAATAAATTCATCCAGAACAGGAACATTTAGTTTTTATTACTTAGAAACTGTGGAGTACTCATTACTTTTACAAATTTAGAGCACATTTAGAAAGTCCAGACAATATTTATACTTATCTACCAACCCTGAACAGGAGTATCTAGTTTATCTAGTTTATTTACTTTAGATCAACATTAGTTTCTTTTTCTAATTCTGCTCTTTCCTTTGGTTTGTCATTTTGTTTGTATTTCCTTTTAATTCCTGTAATTACCTTTGTATTGCCTTGTTACTGAAAATATGCTATAGAAATAAAATGACCTTTTACCTTTACCTCAGATCAGATCATTTGAAATGAAGGAAAGGTGGATGTAGGATATCCAGACAGCAGGAAGAGGAGTTTAATGGATTTATAATTTCCTCCAAGTTTTTATAGTTAAGTGTTTAAATCGAGTCATTTTTCCTGCATTTGTTGCTTGGCTACAGCATGAGTGATGGGTTTAGTGTGGATGTGCAGATTGATCCTGATTTTTGAATTTCCTCTGTAAAGATGTTGGTAATTCTCTGCAGGCTGTTAGAGACACAGGAGGGTTAGTGATCCTCTCAGCTGCTGCTAATAAAGCTCCAGCGTTGTTCATGATTTTATGATTTCCTCCCAGAATGTGTTTTAGTGTTTTAGTGAGGAGCGATAACTTCAGCCTGTCTCTGTAAACGTGAAATTGAGTTTTTATCCTCTTTCACATCTCACTGTTGGAGCGTTTCTTCCTACCAGACTCGATCTTCACTGCGACAGGAGAAACGAATCAGTGAACATGATCTACCAGCTGCTCTGCAGGAGCGAGCCGTAAAAAAGTAAAAGTAAAGCTTCCCAAATATTAGAGTCAAAGAAAAACCTTTCTACAGCTGAGTGAAATACTGCAGCATCCCTGCTGCTCTTACCTTTTGTATTCTGCAGGAGGTGTGGAGAAAAGTGGCATAGCTGCTAAATTTGAACTCTGACCTCCACAGGATTCATCTCAGACTTTGCTTTGGTAAATCCCATGTTCTTTGGAAATTGTGGATCTGAAGAAAAACTTTGTTTCTTGAATCTCTACATGACAGGGACATCCTTAAGTCTTTTGAGACGCTAAAAATACAATTTCAGCTCCCAGAAAGTCTGGAGCTACGTACATCTGTTAGACACCATGCAGTCTCTATCGCTCTCCTCCAGTAAAGCATGTGGACTAAAGGTTCCCACTTCATGTCCAGTTCTCACAGCCAGATTTTAAACTTGTCAGCCAATTTTTAAAACCTGAGAGACGACTAACGTGACGATAAAAAAATCTTTGGTATTAAAGGTCTGGAGCACACTGACCGATTTCTAACATCCAGTCTTGAACAAATGGTGAATGAAGTAGACTAAGAAAACTGCCAGATATTTAGTTCTTTATATAAAGTTAGCATCAGAGCTCACTGCTGTCAGGCGAGTTCAAACAAACCATCAGAAAATGACAATTAAACATTAATGACAGCATGCCTGGATAAATCAACCAGTCTGTTCAGTAACGTGGAAAATATTTAAATGTAGCCATTTAATCTGTGCCAAGAGCAAACAGAAAACACAAAACTGACGATTACTGTGAAAACATGTCAAAATACATATTTATGTAAATGTGAATGTTCTCATCTCTTTGTTAGTGTTCATGTTTTTATATTAATGTAGGGATAAAATAAAATTACTCGATCACATGGAGCTGACTCAATCCTGACCTTTGACCCTTCAGCGGCCATCAGGCAGTAGAAACAGACGTGTGTATTTTTTTTTTACCCCTCCAGGGGTCTTTTGTGGCTCTAGTGTCCCTTTTTACAAAAGTAGGCTGACAGGAAACGGGGAAGGAGAGGGGGGAAGACATGCGGCAAATATCGTCGGGTCCGGGAGTCGAACCGGCGACGGCCGTGTTGAGGACTCAAGGCCTCCAAATATGAGTCGCGCTAACCGCTACGCCACCACGGCACGCCCCAGACATTTAAAACACTTCAGGTGTGAGGAGGAGGAGGACGAGCCGTCATGTTTAACCTGAAACTCAGTTTCTCATCTGCAGAGCCGTTTCCATGACGATTAATCTGTTTAGGTAAAATTTTAACTCGGCAGCAAACCTTCATCACATCTCCTCTCAGTGAAACAACAACTTTGTTTTAAATCACTGAAGTGTTTATTAGTTTGTTTCTGTCACAACCGTCCGGCCAATCAGAGCGCAGCGCCGTTCAAAACGCCTCAGCTTCACCAAGTGATGGAAAAACTAAAGAGCAGAACTCAGAAGAATCAGAACCAAAGAGATTCTGTGGCATCTCAGACACCAGAACCAGAACCAGACAGACTCTGAAGAAGAACAGAAACAAGTTTATTATATTCTACCATTAAAACAAAAATCTGATCAATAAGTCAGAAAAACTGTCATGTTTCTCGGCCCAAACTGATCCAGAACCAAGCCTGGTTCTGTTTGGAGACAGAAACGGGTCCAAACAGCCACAACAGAACCAAGGAACCGCTTTAGACTGAAGGACATTTTCTCATCTTAAAGCACAATGCTTCAAACGTTATGGCTGATGCTTTTATTTTGGAATGAATCTTTTCCTGCAGAAAACATAATCTGGAGTCACGTTTGTCCTCAGAGGTCAGAGGTCAGCAGCTTCACGTTGGTTACAAACATAAAAGGAAACAGAAAGCTCTCAAGAAGAGACGTAAAAAGACAGAGGGATCAGCCAATCACAGCGCAGCATGGCCACCGACATCAGAGCAGGATGATGACGTCGAAGCTGCAAACGTCTGAAGCGGCGATGAAGACGACGGGCTGGAACCGAATCGTCAGTCGGACTTCTTGTCGCTGCTCGCCTGCAGGCAGAGAGCAGGGCAAAGACAGCGTTACATGGGAGGTCAGATTCTCTTTGATTTAAGGCGGTCTGACTGATTTAAGGCGGTCCTGCCGGGCCCTCGGTGTGCCGCTGACTGGAGGAACTCGCCTGCAGCTTGCTGTGCTCCTGCAGCAGCCGGTCGTACTCCACCGTCAGGTTCTCAGCCTGTTTCTTCATCGCCGTCACGTCGCTGTCTGATTTCTGAAGAGCTGCATCAGAACATCAGAGGTCAGATTAAACCTTAAAGTTTCTTCAGCTCTCATGTGACCTCCTGACCTTTCTTGGTGTCCTGCAGCTGCTCCTTCAGGGTTTTCAGCTCCTCCTTCAGAACCTTGTTCTCCTCCTGGATTCCCGTTCCTTTCTTTCCGGCTTCTGGAAGTTCGATTCCAGCCTCACGCAGTTTCTGAGGAAAACATGGGAACACAAACGTTAACGTCCTGACTGACCCGAACGTTACGCATTCACTCGCTCTGATTTATCCAGAAAGTTCCTCTAAACTAGCATCAGCTGCTAATCTCAACTGCTCCTCTGACTTCCTGTTACCTCCTGGATTAAACAATAATCTGTTTAATCTGGCCCGTCTCCGCCCATTCAAACCTGCGCTTTTGATTGGCTCGTTACGATGATGTCATCTGCTACCAAACAGACCGGACTGCACTAACTGGACTGAGTAGCTGAATGCATTTCAGGACTTCCAGCTGTGACCTTTGCCCTCCAGCTGACCTGAGCGACGCTGCAATCTGAACTCCATCCATCTAAGAAGCTCAAACGTTTCTGTGAGGAGAAGGAAGTCGTTTCCATCCACGCCACAATTCAAAACATTCAGAAATCAGCGTCGACGGAAACCCGGCAGCAGACGGTCGTCGTGTTGGCAGCAACACGCCAACCGTCTGCGGCATCGCCGGCGCCGATCCGCCTCAGACGACCCGTAGAACCAGAGAGGAGGAAGAGGCGGTCGTCACCTCCTGCAGCGCCTCGTTCTCCTCCATGAAGCTCTGCGCCGCGGCGCTGGCGCCCTCCGCCTGCTTCCTGAACGCCTCGTTGGACGCCATGAGGGTGGCCTGCTGCGACAGCAGCGTGGCGAGGCGCCGCAGCAGCCTGCAGCACAAACACACCAACAGTCAGTCAGCAGCATGAACTCTCCTGGGATCAGGGGGTTGAAACACATCCAGTCATCGCTGACATTTCCAGGCTCTGAGGGTCACACACCCACACACACACACACACACACACACACACACAGTGCTGAAGGCGATGATGTCAGAGTGAGTAAGAGGAAGGGAGCAGCAGGCGAGGACGCCGATGTTTCTATAACTTGACTCGTCAGGAGGAGGCAGCGCTGTGTTCATGTTGGGAGTATGTAAATTTGTGGTCTCTACAATGCAACAGCTGCGTGGAGTCAGCAGGAGGCGGCCATGTTGTCATGTGACCCAGGAACACGTGCAGCTTGTAAATATCTGCCTGCTGATGCATTCAGGGGCCTTCAGGCAGCTGCAGCTATTTGTGGCAGGTTTCCGCTCCACAACGCAAAGATGCTGCGACGCCGCCGACCCGCTGCCATCATTTCCAGCAGCTCAGCTGGATGTCCAAACAGAACGCTGGTTCTGACCCGACTCCCCACATGGTTCTGGTCTGACTGTAAAGGTCCAGCTGCTCCCAGTCTGGTGTAGATGATGTTCATCTGAAGATCTTTCAGCGTCAGAAACATGAAATGAAACATTAAAACTGAATGTCGGCTACAGTGACTCCGCGGCCTTTCCCTCCAGTCTGGGACCAGCACTGGGAGCACTGGGACTACTTTCAGCGGCGGATGGATCGCTGTGAGATTGGAAACTGATCCAAACAGCAAGGCGGCTTCCTCTCCATCCTCCAAGCCGGGAACCCTATCGGGTCGTTCCGACCAGAAGCGGAGCGGCAGAGAAAGGGCTTCCTCCGCTCCAAATATGGCCGCCGATGACATCACAGCCCCGAAATACTCCCAGCAGCTGCGCCTGTTCCAGCCACGCGTTTCCTCCTGACTCCCGGCGCAGGAGAACTTCCTCCCAGACTCGGGTTGCAGCAGCTGCAGAATCACATGCTGCAGCTGCTGCAACGCAGCAGGCGGGCTGCTGCTGCCCTCTACTGGTAGGACACATGAACCAAAAGCAGCAGGCGGGCCCAGGCTGATGGACAGTGTGTGTGTGTGTGTGTGTGTGTGTGTGTGTGTGTGTGTGTGTGTGTCTCACAGGCAGAGCAGCAGGGCGAAGCCGGCAATGTACTCGTTCCTCTGCGCTCTGAACAGTTTCATGTGGATGTGTTCGATGGCCGTTGGGTTGTTGGTCACGTCCACCTTGTCCGTCAGGCTGTACTTCCTCGCCTCGCGGAACGCGTCTGGACACACACACACACCACGTTACCACGGCAACAGACCAGCGACCAGCCAGGTCGGGAGCGTTCAGGCCGATGTACCGATGAGGAGGAAGACGAGAATGGCGATGGCCACCATGAACCAGGTGTTCCCATAGAGCGCCACGGTCTGCACCAGCCGGGACTTGAAGATCCGACTCCACCTGAACGCACCAGGAGAAAAACTGGGTCAGAACCGGGATGAGTCCAGTTCCCGGTTCAGAAAGAAAGAGTAAAAATACCCAGCTCAAATTCTCAGGGTTTCAGTTTCAGACCAGGAGAAACGAACTCAGAGTAACTGAACTCTGAGTCCAGAGAACAGGAAGCCCCGACCAATGGCATGCAGATAACGCGATTCACCATGACGACAGCACAAAAGAAACCCGAAAGAGTCGGGTTCCAGCAACCAGCGTTGCTGATGTGCTCAATAGTACTGAAGTCACAATAAATGATCTTCAGTCTGGACTCAACGTCCTCCAGAACCAGAATTATTTTATTAGAGCCATTTTCTCTCTGGAAGCTTCTAGATCAGGGGGGTCCACAGTCGGTCCCGGAGGCCCGACATCCTGCATGTTCTAGTCTCTCCCTGGTTTAACACACCTGGATCCAATGATGGCTCCTTAGAGGCCTTAGGAGAACCTTGACCTGCTGAGAAGGTTGTTGGTACCAGGGAGAGAATAAAACTTGCAGGATGCCGGACCTCCAGGACCCACTTTGGGCTCCACTGTTCTAGATGCAGCAGCAGATCTAGGTGCAGCAGATCTAGGTGACTGACCTCTTAGGTGAGACGAAGGGAATGCAGAGCAGCAGGACGAGGAAGACCTCGGCGTAGAGGAAGGTGGCCACGGCCGTCCACTGGAGACTCATCTGGACTCCTGGACCGGAGAGAGACAGACCCATCAGAACCACATCAGTCCAGTTGGTTCAGAACCATTCCTGATCTGATCCGATAATCTCTGAGCTTCCTTGTGTAGTCGGACCAGAACCCGATCAGAACGGTTAGTCTGGTCCCGGTCATTCAGACCAAAATCTCCAGGTCAAAGGCCACCACCAGGTCAAGTGGCCTAGCCAAAGTCTGACCTACAAAACCTCTGAGTCTGAATTCAATCAACTCAGCAGGGCAATGGGGGGGGGGTCAAAGGTCATTCTCAGTGACCCTACATATCCTTTTAGTAGGTTCAGGGTGTAAATACTTTAACAGAGCAAATCAAGGAGGCGCCTGGTGTGAATATTTCTTGTGGTTCTGGAGAATCGGTTCTCCAGGAATGTTCCGGGTCCAGTGGATCATTTCCCGGGAGGTGTGGCAGCCTGAAGGCTTCCTTCAGCTCCAGAACTCCGAGGGAACAAGAACCTGGACTGGTTCCCCGAAGAAGCTTTAAACTGGATCCGGCTCAGTCTATTTCCTGAAAATTAAAGTCAAACTGTCGAGTGATGCTTTAATCAACTGATTCCGTCTATTTGCTGGATCCGGCAACCTTGACAATACTGGACCTGGCCGTGGAACTCTGAGTAATATTTCCTTCAGCCCTCCTTCAGCGTCCCTGACTCACCTTACAGCGCAGAACCGGGACCAGAACCGGAATCAGAGAGGGAACGAACGGACTGCTGGCTGCTCTATTAGCCGTTAGCTTAACCTGCTATGTCGAGTACTTCCTGGCACGTTTATGCCAGCTCACCCTGGGCGCTGATTGGACAAACCGAGAAAATGGGCGGGTCATAAACAAAAACATTGCAATTAGTTTTATTAGCTTGTTTTGAATTAACGTATTTAATTTAAAATATAATAGAACGTAGATTGAATTAAATTCTCTTTTCTCATTGAAACTGTGGTTTGGTTCTGGTCCAGTTTGGCGAACTGGGTCAGTACCGCTGGCTGTCAAACGGCCCATTAAGACCACGTGTTACCAGCAGCTTCCTGTTTGCTGCTTCCTTCAACCACCAGCAGAGGGAGACACTGACTACAGAAAGCATCGCCGCTTGACCAGAGATGAGCTTAACAACAGCGATGTCTCACTCGGACACATTTATCACAAATCAAAACCCCTCATTATACTGGTCCAGGGGTCTCAAACTCCAGGCGTCGAGGGCCGCAGTTAGTCCGGCAGTTTTTAGATGTGCCACAGGTACAAAACGCTGGAATGAAATGGCTTAATTACCTCCTGCTTGTGTAGATCAGTTCTCCAGAGCCTAGAGACCTAATTATTAGAATAGAATAGGATTACTTTATTCATCCCAGCAGGGAAATTATTCTTTTCAGGTGTGGTGCAGCAGAGGCACATCTAAAAGTTGCAGGACTGCGGCCCTCGAGGACTGGAGTTTGAGACCCCTGCCGGTAGCAGCTCCGGTTTCTGTGTAATTAGCAGCACAGAAGCTGTTCTCCACACCATAATAGTCTTTCTATATTATGAATTGTTATAAAGTCCTGACCCTTTAATTATAGCAATGTAATAATTCACTTAAGTCGTGCTTTTGAGAAACACGAAGTGATTTTTTCTTAACTTATCATACATATCTGAATATGCCAAAATATGTCCCCATCTTCAAAATACACATTGATGTGCAATAGCAGATTGATCTGTCTTATATTTGAAAGCCATGTCTAAACATTAAGCATTGATGATGTAATCTGTACTGGATTATCTCAGTCTCAAAACTGGATTTGTTTATATGAATTTGAGACAATCATTACTTCAGACTTTTTGAAAGATCTACTACAATATACATGTTTGTGGATTAATCAGTACAAGTTTTCTCTTGCATAGTGTCACCAGATGTTCTGTGTGACCCGGTGAAGGTGGAGCTCCCAGCCCCTTCCAGACCTGCAGGACTTTCTCCAGGTCTTGGTCTTGGTTCTGACTTCCAGAAGTTCTGGTTTGGACTTGTTAGGGTCTCATGTCATCAACCTCTAGTCAGTATCTCTTCTGAAATAAAATCACTTAAAAATTAATTAATTCTGAAGCTCATTACCTACATCTGCTGAGTTTTTTTTTCTTTTTTGTGGACAATGACTGTTTTTAATATGTTAAGTTCCTGATATGGGAACTAGTTCTATGCCTTTTATTTTAATTCCTCATCTAGCACTGGGCTCCTCAACTCCAGACCTCAGGGGCCGGCGACCTGTAGATGTGTCCCTGGTCCAACACACCTGACTCTAATAGCTGAATCACTTCCTCAGTGCAGTCGGGTTCTCCAGAATAACATCCTCATTACTTGACTCGGGTGTGTTGAAGAAGAGACGCCTCTAACAGCTGCAGGACAGCGGCCCTCCAGGCCTGGATCTGAGGATCTGATCCAGCTGGTAGTTTGCTTTTGTGAAGTCATCAGTTGCAACAAGCTGGAATTGCATAAAGATCATCTCTGTCCTACTCAAAGTCACTGGCATAGATTGGATAGAGCTGTGGCCTGATAAAGAAGGCTGGTTCTGTTCTGGGACGACTGTGGAGCCTCTGGAGACAATGGTGCAAAGAAGGATTCTTCATAAAATCAAAGTTATGGACAACCTTGAGCATACTCCCAACAGCCATCACCATCTTCAATAACTGAAGAATCTGAATGAGTTACAACATCATTTCATTTCCCTTTGTGATTGATAAAGTATTTTTGAATTTGAAAGCATTACCACAACCTTTTTTCAGTACTTTCTTCTAAATATTACAGAGTGTGCACACCAGCTTTGTGATCCCAGTCTAATAAGATGTCTGCATCTTAGACTGTGTGTACTATTATTAGTGCTATGTTAAATTAGCCAGGTTTAGTAAAAATGTACAATTGTTACCCTGAAAAGCATGAAAGCTGGTACAGTTGTAAAAACAAGCACTTTTTCGTAGTGTGTATGCAGCATGACCGTCCTGGTTGATGTAGCCATTTGTTGAAAGCTGTGGTTCTTAACCTCGTTTGAGGTACCGAACCCATCAGTTTCATATGCGCATTCACCGAACCCTTCTTTAGTGATAAATTTTTTATTTTTTTTTCCAAATTCAAGACATACAGTACAGACCAAAAGTTTGGACACACCTTTAAATTCAAAGTTTCCTTTATTTTCATGACTATTGACATTGTAGATTCACACTGAAGGCATCAAAACTATGAACAACATGTGGAAATATGCACTAAACAAAAAAGTGTAAAACAACTAAAATACCTACCCCTTATATTCTAGTTTCTTCAAAGTAGCAACCTTTTGCTGTGATTACTGCTTTGCACACACTCTGCATTTTCTTGATGAGCTTCAAGAGGTCGTCACCTGAAATGGTTTTCACTTCATAGGTCAACCTGCCCTGTCAGGTTAATAAGTGGGATTTATTGCCTTATAAATAGTCATGAAAATAAAGAAAACCCATTGAATTAGAAGGTGTGTCCAAACCTTTGGTCTGTACTGTATGTATATGTTTTTTTGCTGGTGCACAAAATGAGCCGCGCATGAACGTCACTTTGCTCAAAGAACAAAACCATGAACTCACAGCAAGTTACAGTGTTACTTTATTCTGGCCCCCCAAAAATATTTCGGCTCCATAAAAGAATTTCAACCCCCAAAAATATTTTTTTACTATTTTACAAATTAAAAATAAATTTAGATTTTTTCAAAGAATTAATTTTTTTTTTAATAACTTAATTTTTATTTTATTTTAAATGTAATTTGTTTTTTGTCGTTTTGAATCCACAAAATACTTTTTTGGGGCCAGAATAAAGTGTTGCACAAATGACATACCTGTAAATCAGTGAGACTTCTGCTGCTGTCTTTGGGAGACCAGTTCAGAGAGAGAGGCGTGGCTTCAGAGAGGCGTGGCTTCACCTTGGCAGGTGCGTCTTCAGAGCAAAGTCTGTTCATTTTCTTCTTTTTTTGCTCGACATATTTAGTATGGATTAAAATATTAAGAAAGAAACCACGCGACGTACAACTACGACAGCCGCTGATACTGCGCGCATTAAATGCCCCGCAGCACTGATTGGCCGAGCAAAGTAACATGATCCTCTGCAGCCAGTGATGGCCAAGTGGGGCGGGGCATCACGACTTTACACAGGTGTGTCTTTACCTCCGCGGCAGAGGCTCCGCCGAACCCCTGGGATTCGACCGAACCCAGGTTAAAAACCACTGCTCTAAAGCAATTAATGTTTAAAATACAGGAATTATATTTGAAGCAGTACATCAGTCCTTTATTAAAATGTTCAAAACAATCTGCATATAGGAAGACCTCAAGTTCAAAATCCCAAAAGTTCTGGAAATCCTTTAAAATGGACCTGGTCCATGGAGGACAAAGTCCGGGTGGATCAGGATCTTAGTCCTTCTCACAATCTGAAGGATTTCATGTCTCACTGATTCCTAAGGGACACAAATAAATATTTACTTTTAATCACTTGCTGTTAGTTGATTTTTATTATTATATTCAGGGATGTACCCACCAATCAAATCTTTTTATATTATAGTTCCAGGGAGGCGTAGCATGTTTTGGCAGATAGCATGTTCATCAGCCTGGTAGGATAAATAAAATAAAAACATCACTTTGTGTTTCTGAAAAGCAAGACTTAAGTGAATTATTACACTACTATGATAATTCATCAATTAAGGACTAGGGTTTTATAAGATAATATAAAAAGGCTACCTTGAATAAATTCAACTATATATAGAAAGACGCTAGCCTGACGCTATTAGCATGCAGAAGCGCTAGCATAGCTGGGTAGCACAGCTTACTCACTTAGATCGCTAGCTTGTGATGATAGTTGCACAATTAAATCAATTAACATTAATAATGATAACGTGGAGATAAATAGCTAAATACATTAGATAGATATTTCACCTCTGTCCCAGGCTGAGGTCTAAACTTTCGGTGCTTCGTCATAGCTACAGCGCTGTTGGAATGGGTTAATGTGATTGGCTGAAACATAGGTTACCCCAATGTGGGGCTTCGTTCATATGATTGGGTGAAACAACTTCAGCTAGCTGATTGGTTGCTGATAATCCAATCAGATATACAATTTATTTTTAAAAAAGACATTTGTGGATTGAGATGTCAGGGGAGTCTCAAAATTCACACACAAAAGCAGCGAAACTCACAGGCCAGAAACAGCGTGTAAATCAAGATATATTTGTGTTTGCATCAAAAATACAAGTGTGGATCTTGTTCTTTGCATTTGTGAATTTTTTGCATTTGTGAATCTTGGTCTGTGCATTTGTGAATTATGAGACAGTTTTATCTCCATATAGGTCGGCCCGTTGCTGTGATTTGTCACAGCGTCCGCCATATTGAACGTGGCCTATGTGACAGTAAGCTAACACAAGTAACTGGACCAAACTTCACAAAGTGCCGTTCTACTAAGTATTTTAAGTTAATAAATGTCATTGACACATTTTCTCACACACACTAATATATTTGGTAATCACAGAAATGACTAAAGACAGAGTTTCTAACTTTTAATGTGATTATTTAATTATTTTGGGAGATTTCTGAATAAAGAGCACAATATTTTAATTTGCTAGAAATGATTCTGATAGTTTTTTATATTGACATTGATGAACAGACACACTTTTACAGTGTTTTATTCAAGAACATATTTACATGATTTCATAATTTAATGTACATTCAACATTTCAAGAGAAGAAAAAAACTATTTATTTTTTTATATTTTATTGATAAATGACTTTTGATTTATCAGTTATTGTCAAACATTAAACTACATATTTGTCTTACTTTTTTCCAGAAAAAAAATTACATTATGTCAACTCTGCTATTGACAGCAAAGGGTGAAAAAAAATCTAAGAGTAAATCATTTTTATTTAATTACATAAGCTGTATTAATACACTAACACTTCAGACTGATTTATTTAAAAGTACACAAAAAGTGAAAGAATAAAACATGTATTTATTATACTGGGAACACTGGCCACAGGCAGGGCTTCAGTCTGCTGGTCACACTGGGAGAGGTCCAGTGAGTTCTGAGACGTCCTGCTTGTCAAGAAAATCCGAGCTCATCCCACTTCCCCATGCTGGAGATTTTAGTTTAACAGTAATAATAAATAAAGTTATCTTTAAAATGAATCACTCAAGTGACATCTAGGCCCAACAGTAGACTTAGGTGTCAATAAAATAAATCTGGTTGTGTGTGTTGTTTTTGTCTCATGCAAACTTTGCTTTAATTCTACTTTTTTCTATCTAATCATAAGAAATCATAGTCAGTCAGAGAGAGTCATGAAGCAGGAAAAGCAGGTTTCCTGGAAAAAGAGGAAGTAAGTTCCAGCCTGCAGATTTATAAAAATAGCTGAGACTATTCCTTATTTTAAATCATGAAAGTTTTAAAGAATGAAATCTAAACATTTTGAGTAATTTGATAAGATTCAAAGTAAAATACTTATATTAATATTGGTTTACTTGTAATAATATTTACACGAACATTTGTGGGAACACTTACAAGAAAAACAAGTAACTGTAACTTTAGTATTAAATAATTAGAATCATGGATTATTCTTGGTTTCTTTTCAGAAAAACATCTGTAATAACTCACATTAGGATTATAATAAGTATAATTAATAAGTTATGGTTATAAAATCATAAATGAATGATAAATCAGAGAAGCTGAAGAAAATAAATGTGATATAAATGTGATTTTGACATTGAACTTGAAATGGTGTAAGAAGGTGTAACTGCAATTAAACATCACTGATGTGTTGGAGGTAGATGGTAGGTGAAAGGTGAAAGGAAGGGAAAAAGGGGAACTAACAGGAGAGCAGAGATGATCAACGCCTTATTTAGAGAAAAGGTGAAAGGCAAGAGACATAGGAGGTTGAGCAACCCTGAGACATTAGCACAGACATTAGGACATAATGTCTGTAAGACAGTGATGGATATGAGATCATCTATCTAAGCAGACAGCCAATGAAAACGCACCAAAAGGTGGATAAACCCTATAAAAGGTGGGTGCAAAAGAGGAACCGTTCGTTGGATCCTCCGGGCAGCTTCGAGCCAAGAGATGGACAAAGAACTCTGCAGCTGAAGAAGAGCCGGGGCCACGGAGCCGAAGACTGTCCGGCCATGGGGACCAACCCGTCAGCCCCACAACCTGTGGCTTCGAATCGCACTTCTCTCATCGGCTGGGTTCAGACCCCAAAGACAAAGATGAAGACAAAGACAAAGGCAAAGACAAAGAAGAAGAACTGGTGCCTTTTTTCCTGCCAGCACCAAGTCCTGTGTGACCTCACCATCCATGCGGAGAAGAAGCTCATCAGACCTGCGGAGATCCTGGCCTTCATCGATCAACATCTTCCTCCTGCTGCAACACCTTCTTCATCATCAAGCCAGGTCTGGGGTTCGAGGCGCCAGGCTCCGTCCGTCTCTCTCAAAGGTTCCCTTTTTTAGTTCTCAGTGTCAGCAGTAGGGAAAGATAGACTAGATGATTGATTTTACTTATTTGATTATTTCTGCTACTGAATTAAGCTGTACTGACCCTTGCAAAAATGCCTTACTAATAAAATATTTAGCATAAAGAAAATCTAAAAGATGTTGTGGACATTCAGTTAATGAGTCACCTTAAAGTTCTTTGATGGTTGTAAAATAGCTGTGATGTTTGATTCTGGAGAGGAAAAAGTGGAAAATGTTTTTAGGTTGCTGGTAGCCCAAATGTAAAACATCATCCTTGGGACTCACTGAGTCACTAAAACCTACCTGGTTCAATAACAAATGCAAGTTGTAAAATAGAGAAGGAGCGACCGTTAACAGGTGTGCTCTGTGAAACTAGTTGGCTGTAGGCTGCTCAGTCTGGCTAATTCACAGGGGGAAGAAGGTTGGGACACCTGGATGTTGGCCGTCAGAAACCAGGCGAATCGTTTCTCGAAACCAGCTTAAACAGAGTTTACTTCAGTTCTGGACAGGGTAAATCCCAGCAGATTTAGGAAACTCAATTAACCCGTTAGAAGGAGAGCTGGTAGCACATCTCCCCTCTCAGAAGAGGAAGTACGAGAGTGAGAGAGTAGAGACAGAAAGGAGGGGGGGGGGTGTTGCGCAACAACATGCTACTCAGGCTAAAGCCCAGGATAAAAGAGAAATTATCCAAAAGTGTAATAGAAAATACATCTATTTTTCCTTCCCATTCAGAAAAAAGACATTTTCATCGTGTTGGGTTCTGACTCGTAGCATCTTTATAGCTAAATAGCGGCGTTGTGAAGCTGAGCTGTGAAACAGAAGAACAGCAGCTCCAGCTCTGACCCTGACTGACCTTTCCTCTCTAAATCCCCTGGTCTTTAATGCACTTCCTCTCTAACAGCGGTTTCTCATCAGCTCTCTCATTAAAACAATAATATTATGAAAACGCTATCAGTGGTTACTTCGGGCCAATTTAGCTACATAGAAAATATTTCTCGGTTGTTTAGAAGCGAGTTTCTGGCTGCAAAGTGAAGTAATTCTGCTCTTTCATCCTTACCTGTGAAAGGTAATGCCAATGAATCCAGTTGTATTGTAAAACGGTTGAAACAAGTCCGAACAGCACAGGACTTGGAGCTCCGATCGATCTGCTGCCACACACAACATGGCGGCCACGTAACGTAGGACTCAGCGCTCAATGAGGCGTCTACGTATTCATGTCTCTGTTTAAAACAGTCTTTCTCAAACTGTGGTTGCCGGATCACTGGTAGTCCGCGGGCCCCCTAGCGGTCAGCGAGGTACTGCATGTAAACGACCGTTTATTTTCCGTGACGTCAGCTCAAAGTGCGACGCTACAGCTAACTTAGCAAAGGATTGTATTAGAAATAATAATGGAAAACTGGCTTAAAACCGGGTAACTCAAAAGAAAAGCTGCAGATACCAGTGGAAAGAAAACAACTCCAGGAATATTATATGAGCAGAGGAAGCTGAAGCTGCTTAGTGTCGATGTGTCACTAGCGACTGGATTCCTTTGAACCGGTAGGAATCGACTCAGTTACGGAGTACTGTTCTTTGTTTTTTGTGACTTTGCTTGTGTAGCTGAGTTAATTTTATTTATTTATTTATTAATTTTCTTATGAACCTTCTCAAAACACCTTTTTGTTGAATTGACATGTGTGATATCGCTTTTGCACTGCGGCAGGCTATTTCTGTTTTATACTGCTTTTATTTTTGGTTCCTAAATATTGTTCTGGGAGGACGGTTATTAGTGTTGCACAAAGCAAGGTTCTGTGACGTAGATGCAGCAGCCAGGCAGAAGCTGCCTAACTGAGTTGCTGGTAAGATGCGTGCTAATGCTACCTCTCACTCTCAATAATGTTTATATCGTTAAAAATAGTTCTCACAGTTTTTGTGCTGCATAAAAATATAATGTTAACTGTCTAAGTGTTTTAAAAACTTTGGGTTTGGTTAAAATTAAACTGTTACGCTTATAAAGTTTGTCTGAAGTTTTCCCTCCAAAATGTGTTTGTTGGGCCGCAGGGATCAGACTGACTGTAACCATATGATGGTCCCACACTGAGTCTTATAGGAATAAACCCACGCAGATCCTGATTCCAGTGTTGATCCTTTTAACAACTGTTACACTTGGTAATGAATGATGCTCTGCTTTGAGGTCACCTGACAGCTACTGTAATTTTTATTTAATTAAAAAATATTAAATTGAATTAAATAACAAATAAATGCAATTGATAGAAGTGGTTGCTTATTTTACTTTAATTGTGCTTCTAAATCACAAATAGCCCTAAATGTTATTAATGCACATAACACTTGGTAGTAAAGAACAACTTCTTTTTTATTTCCAATACATCATTGGAAAGCTTAGACACTTTCAGAATCTGTAAATAACTCAAAGTAGACATGTTCATGGCTCTGACGTCACATTTATCAAACAGCACCACTCTTCATTAGGAAGACCTAAGAAAACAACAATACTCGAGTTAAGAGACTAATATTTTCATTTCAGGTTGAATTATATATTAAGTTATGTTATAGAGGGGAGATTTCAGGTTAGGTGATCCGTGACTGTTAAATGGAGTAAGTGGTCCTCAGCCTGAAAATGTTTGAGAAACACGGATTTAAAAGACGCATTACTTTAGAAATGCAGGATGCTGATGTGCAACCAGCAGCAGCAATGCATTTTTAAATTAAACATGCTGTATGGAAGTAAATATATGCCATCAGAATTTGAATAAAAAATGCCTCTGAAATTTGAATGTTGAATATTAGTGCTTACTTTTTCAGTGTTAAAATAAATTCAGAATATATTTTAACCTAAAAAAAATTCGGTGTCATTATTTGTACATGGTTGCAATTTTCATTTATTAAAAAGATTCACATTCCTATTTCAAAGTGATCAAATTTTCAATGTACATATTTTTCACAGTTTACATTTTCAGTGTTAACAAATTCAGCATATAAAAAATTTCAACTTTTCAAAATTCAAATGCAATAATTTCAGTGTCCTCCAATTCAACTTGCTTAAATTCGCTGTCTCAAATTCAACGTCTAAAATTTTGCTGTAAAAATGGCGAGGTTACTTCAGGTCACAGACATTAGCTATGGATGTCAGATTCCAGCTCCCAGCTAATCACGTGACACAACCGTCATATTGAAGAAATATGACCCAGGCTGGCGACCATGGAGGCGACCGCAAACCCAATGGTGAGTTTAATGCTTTCATATTTCTGTAGTATATTTTATTTTGCGCATGAAGTTTGATACATTATCTTAAATCTTGATTTAAAACACAGTTTGGGCCGTTGTTAATCTTACGCCATGTAGTGCTAGCAGTATTTTGGATGATGTTGTAATGACAATAAATTTCTTAATTAATTCATAAATGAAGTCGCCGGAACAATACAGTAGCTGAACAGAATGGGGTTGTGGTTATAATTAATGTCGGAAGTGATCACAGCCCCTCCTTGAAGCACACAAGGCAGCAGCCATATTAGCTTAGTACATTAGCGACTGAAAAATTACGACTTTACTAAGACTGCCTGTCTCAGTCTCACCCAAGACAAAATCAAACAACCCAGAAAGTCGCCACCCATCAGTTCTCTTTCAAGATTCTAGACTTGGCGCAAGTGGTATTTCTTTTTGAAATAAAACGGGGTAAATTGGGTGAGGGGCAGCGGGGAGGGGCTGGGGCGGCTAGGAGGTAGCTAGAGGTAATATGCTAGCACTACATGGTGTAAGATTAACAACGGCCCAAAACCGTGTTTTAAATCAAGCTTTAAGATAATGTATCAAACTTCATGCGCAAAATAAAATATACTACAGAAATATGAAAGCATTAAACTCACCGTTGGGTTTGCGGTCGCCTCCATGGTCGCCAGCCTGGGTCATATTTCTTCAATATGACGGTTGTGTCACATGATTAGCTGGGAGCTGGAATCTGACATCCATTGCTAATGTCTGTGACCTGAAGTAACCTCGCCATTTTTACAGCGAATTTGAGCAAGTTGAATTGGAGGACACTGAAAATATTGCATTTGAATTTTGAAAAGTTGAAATTTTTTATATGCTGAATTTTTTAACACTGAAAATGTAAACTGTGAAAAATATGTTTATTAAAAATTTGATCATTTGAAATAGGAATGTGAATCTTTTTAATAAATGAAAATTGCAACCATGTACAAATAATGACACCGAATTTTTTTTTTCATGTACAAATAATGACACTGAAATTTTTTCATGTTAAAAATATATTCTGAATTTATTTTAACACTGAAAAAGTAAGCACTAATATACAACATTCAAATTTCAGAGGCATTTTTTATTCAAATTCTGATGGCACATATTTACTTCCATAATGCTGTTTATTTTCAAACTATTTTGCTGTTTTTGTCAATAGAAATAGCTCAACATTGTTGCTCCAACCAAAGTCAGAAAGCATTGTTTCCTCATTTCTCAGTCTACAGTATATCAAAACTATATCTTCACACAATGTCGGAAATCCTGTCTAAAATCCCATCTCATTATTGGGGGACCATAAACAGGGACATTTCTTAAGAGCAATTTTGGGGGTGTCGACAAAGTTACAGTAAAATGTGATTTAAAAAACATTGTGTTCAAGCTACAGGACCAAAAATGACTAGTAAGTATCAATGCATATCAAATGTGTTTTTCTCAGTAAACAACCTTTAGAGAAGTCCAACTAAGATTCTTATGTTTAGATCTGAGTTTGGTTCTGAGTCATTGATCTAATCTCTGCTACACCTTTACAAAAATGTAAGGCTCTGACTAAAAGCAATTTTAATGAGTAACTCCACTTAATAAAATTCCTCATAAATATTGATTTATTGCAGTGGCTCTCAATACAAGTTATGTGTTTTTTACATTATAAAGTTGCTTTAAACCCTTTTTTCATGATGGCTGTGAACCTATAAATATGTAGAAATTGAATATCTGGGAGAATCATTACTGAAACTTAAGGCTCAGCACCAGAGTCTTTTAGAAAAATATTCAAATTTTATTTTGTGGTTTTAAAGGTGTTGAAGAAGATAAGAAATAAAGGCATACTTTATTTTTACCGTCAGCTGCAGTAGCGCCTCTGCTCTCAGCTCCCATACTGAGCTAGCGGCTAGCGCTAACGCTCAGCCGCTCCTGTTTCAAACTCTTCTTATTAAAGTTAGAGTTAAACAGCTAAATATAATTGAAATATTGGCTACCTCGGACAGAAAAAGAACTAAGTCTATGAAAGCAATGTAGCAGTTTAGCTAGTTTTGATTTAAGGCTTAACGAGGCAGTTTATCAAGATTCAGTCAAAGTAATGAAGCAAACTGCAGTCTGATTTTATTGTTCATGTGTTTCTTATTAAGCAGTGAAAGGAAATAAAATGCTTTTCATGTCTTTTGCTGTAAGTATTTACTTACTGGAGGGTTTATGTTTGTGCTGCAGAGCCACAGCTAACAGCTAGCTCCTCTCTTCATCCGGAACCGTTCAGCTGCTCTTGCTCCTCCTACACTTTGGACTGAACCATTGTTCTAATAATGGGGGGACGTAAGAATTCATTCTTATTTTTGTCTTAGATGAAAGGCAGATTTATTTTGTTTTTTTGCTTTTTCATATTGCTATTGTTAAAATACAAGGGTTTCCTTCATGACTTCTTTGGGGGGGGCGGGCGCAGTCTGGACTTTTCCAAGATTGGGGAGTCTGGACCCCCCCCGCCCCCGGGATATACGCCCATGTCTTCACACTAATAGGTGATAAAATATTAAGTATAGAAACTTGTCCTTGTTTAAGTCTGTTTTGCATTCATTAACTCAATGAATACATTCATAATTCTGTATGTTTATTTTATGATGACTGCCCTGTTTAATCTGGCTCTCTCTCATCCTGCTGACTCGGCTTCTTCATCACTTGTGTCCCATCAAGTTGCAATAGTGACCACATCATCAACTCCAAAACTGAAACAGATCAATTAAATCCTCGTCCGTTAAATTTAACTGATTGATTAGGCGCTGTAATGGACGTCAATCTTAACGAGCCATTAGCTAATTGGCTGGAGCTCCGCTGAGGAGTGTGTGTGTGTTCCCATTCAGACTGATGACTTTAATATTTAGTCATCGATCAATGGGAGCAGGCCGTCTGTTTCCAGTGTTCTGACTATCTGTGCTACCTCGTCAGATTTTCCTGCTGTAGCACGGATAGATGGCTATGTCTACCTGTTGGTGCTGCCCGTCTAAAACTGCTACATCATGTTTACAAACTAAAACTACAGCAGGTTGTGTTAATGTTAAATATATTGGATAACATTATTTGAGTGACTGAAGTGGAAGCTAAGGAGTTATGGTTAGCTTAGCAGTGGAACAATTTATATCCATGACGAAACCACAAGAAGATCACTTCCTTCATCTGAATATCCTACCCATTTAAAATGGAAAGCTATAGATGTATGCACTACTTATTAGAATTTGCTACCTTTTTAAAATATTTTAAAAACCGGCGGTGTTTGTAAGCATGAATCAGTAGCAGACAGAGGAAGCCGATTTTTATTGAAATTAAAATAAAGATCTACAAAAACAGATCACTGCGACTCCTTTATGCGCATTAATACTTTATATGTCTGTTATCAGCAGCAGCCATAATGTGTCGCTGATGTCATTAATATACACTAATATTACACGGTTTCAATCCCACATAGCATCGCTACCAAAATCTATGTAGCAAAGTTGAATAAAAAACAGTGTAATTAAACTAAAATATTTTAAAGTACAGGGACAGGGCTACAAATCCAGGTGTAAATAAAATAAATTAAATAAAGCTTACCTTAATCTTCGACGAAATAAAACAGGCGAAACGAAACTTCCATGGAGTTTCGTTTCCATGTCATGTAGGATGACAAGAAATCTGCTGAGTCAGCAGATTGTGACGTAGCATCGATGTGCGCGTCACAAGGCAGGACGGAATGATGGGTAGCACAGATAGTTAGGACACCTGTTGTTGAATGCCAACTGAGTCTAATCCAGGTTTTAGACGCATCCCAGAGTTTCTATCGATCAGACCCTGCAGATTCTCCAACCTGCTGCATCAAGGGGTGCACTTAGTGTTTTTCTTCTGAATTATCTTTTTACACTCCATGTCAGATTAAAATTATTTGCCAATTTTCAGGAGGGTGTACTTTCTTTCTTCCATCACCGAGTCTCATCGCAGAAGCGCCTGCAGGGATGTTGGTTGATTTGGTTTGTCATCTGAGAACAGACGGGTCCAATGAGGGCCTGGGGTGCTGTCTAATCCCTGGATATCTAGTTTTAGCTGTGGAGATGAGCAGAGTCTCTAACAGTCAGCTCTGGGAATGCAAATAAAAACAAACATCATTTCAGTTTGGTTGTTACTGAGGGACTCCAGCGCCAAAAAGGGCTGGGTCTAATCCCTGGGTAGGACATCAGGAATTCCAGGACGACGATGAAGATCTGAGTGGAAAGAGATGCTTTCCAGTTTCTTTCATCCAGTTGTCAGTCAGTGCTTAAAGTTCTGTTTTGAAACAGAAATATTTATTTTCTTGATTTTGGGTTTCTTTTCCTGATGGACATTTCTCAAAATGGCTGCCATGGTTGTACTGGAGAATATACGTTAGCTATAAAATCAGCAGTAGTTATTACCAGTGGTGTGTTCAGCTAACCTGTTAGGCTACTACGGCGCCCCCTAGCGGACATGAGGTGAAATTTCTTTTGCGTTTCCTCGCAATAAGCAAACACACCCTGGTCTATTTTGTACACAGAGTCACAAATGTCAAATATATACACTTTTAAAGAGCCTCGGTGAAAACATATTTATATATTTGGTTTAAAAAGAATGGCGGCCATCTTGAAAAATGGCCAACACCCTGAAACTGAAGTGGCTGATGGTAAATTTGGAAAACATCCAGCCTGAAACGTTAGCACGCTAATGTTTACAGTAATTTGCTGAACTATAAAACAAGTTTTGGTCTCATCCAGTTTATTTGCTGAATTTATAATGAAAATGATTAAATATTATAGTTTCAAACCTTAATGCTCATGTTGAGTTTCTGGTGATGCAATAAATCACCTTTAAACTTGGACTTTCAGAGCCGGTCCTGTTTGAGGGCTCTATCGTTTAGCATGAACTAAACTCTGTGGTTGCTGTGTTGCCAGCAGCAGGTTGACCATCGGCTGACGTTGCTCCTCAGGTCAACCTCAGCGAACGCTGCTGACCTCCGGCAGGAAACAAGCCGTAATCACTGACAGCGGTCCAGAACAATCCGTCTGATCCAGAGACGCTCCGGAGTCCAAATAAAATAATCTGGACTCACAAACATCAGCAGAAAATGAAACATGCTGACAGCAGAAAAGAGAAATTCAGCACAATGTGTGTGTGTGAGAGAGAGAGCAGCAAAGATGAGGAATCGCATGACTCAGCTCTTCTTATCGTTTATGATTAACAATTAATTTGGGAGAGTGGCTGAGTGTGTGTGTGTGTGTGCACTCACACACAGCTGTCTGTGGCACTGTGACGTTGGATGGAGCAAAGTGAGAGGAAAAAGCTTTTCTGGGACTTTCTTCATCAGCAGGGTGTCAGAACGTCGGGACATTTCATGATGTCGGGTCACCGTTACATTCCAAATTTGCATCGTCCTTTTGAAAAAGCGGTGAATAAAATCTGAGATCTGGAGGGTTAAGCTTTAAAAAGATTGAACAAAATCGAGGAGCAAATTACCTGAATGCAGCGATGCGAATTGGGAACCAACAGGTCCCAATCCGCAAATCACACTAAAGTTCCTTAGTCTTACTATTTTTGTCATTTTTCTTTCTAAAGAAATGTGCTTTCCTCCTGCGTCTTGGACATGTGCGACAAGTTTCAGCACGAGGACAACGTTGTAAAACACACCTGAGGCCAGTGGAGACGGGTCTTGGTCTCCAGTCCTACAACAAACCATTAGCAGCGCAGGAAAGGGGAATGTTGTAGGACTGAGCTGGAGTCAATATGCAGCTTCAGAAACACTGCAGCAGGAAAACCTTAAGATGATGGATCGGTAACAGAAATAAATCCAGAAGGTTCTGGATGTTCCACCGGGTCAGAACCATCATCACCCTGTTCTGAATATCCTGGAGAAAATCTGGAAAAATTCTTTAAGCTGGGAAGGCATCAGAACTATAACTGGGTCGGGTAGAGTCCAAGGTTCTGTGACTGACTGCGGGTTCTAGTGGACAGGAGGGCCAAACAGGACCGGTTCTCAAATGCAGACCAAAAACTTTGTCTTGATGCGTTGGTTCAGTTCTTCTGCCTCCAGAACCCGGACCTCAAAAACTGCCGAACAACCAGGGGCTCTGGCTAGTTAATGGACGGCATTGGTCTCCATTAATTAGCCAGAGCCCTTGGTGGGAGGGGCTAAAGTCATGTGATCTTCTTCTTGTAAAAACAGAAACAACCAGACAATTTTCTTCCTTACATTTAGTGAAATCACACAAATATACAAACTGAGCAGAAGGCAATGATAGAAAAACAGACGGTGGCCATTACGAGGCATCGATGTTCAAATCAGCAAAACCACAAGAAAAACAAGGCAATGGCAAATGGAACCAAAGATGGGCCCCGACTACTTCCTGGACTTGGCTGCTCCTCGGGGAATAAAGACGTTCCCAGGAGGAGCGATGGATGGCCTGACGGTGGCGCTGTGACCTGCAGGAGGCCGATCAGGTGCTAGAACCACGTCACCTGATCAATGACATCACAGCAGCCAGGTCAGCTGGCTGAAATAGGAGAGGAGGAGCTTCTGATGTCAGAGTTCACCTGAGGGAAATCGACCAATCAAAGGCAGTGCTGCAGCACAGCAGAGGAGGGGGCGGAGCCTGAAAGCTGCGCCGGTTGACCTTTCCCTGACCCGAGACACCAGGCATGGTCTGCTCAGGTGTTCAGATCACCTCTGCTGGCTCCACCCTCCTCTTCGTCAGGACGAAGAGTCCAAGCGGTTCTGGACATGATGGCGGTCCGTCCCCCAGGTCGGACACGAGATCGCTGCTGACAAATGTCTCCATCCTCCCACAATAAATAAAATCCATCACAAAAATAAATTAAAATAATAAATATCCCACCACTGTGTGGCTGTGCGACTCGGGCCGGGTCTAATTCCCGGTACCAATCCGGTAGTGGGCCATTCATTGGTAGTGGTGTGTTGGAGCAAGGATGCATAAAATCTGGAAGCCCCCGGTGTAGACTCCAGGAATTAGACACGACCCTCCGAGATTGGAATCCCAGCGAATCACTGATCTGCTTTGAAATCTGCTTATGAAAAGAGGCTCATGATTGGTTAGCTCATGGACCTTACCAAGCTCCGCCCACAACCGACCCACGTGACCGCAAGTCTCACAAACAAAGCCTGGTTGTTTCTATGTAAACATGACTGATTAGTGCGTCATTTCTAGCGGATTTTCACAATATATCAGCTACTAAATGGACAGAGGAACTAACAAGTTCATGTCATCAACTGGGAGCAGGTTACTGGTTTCTCAGTCACAAGCTGGTTACAAACCTGAGGCCAGCAGGTGTCAGTCAGTTATGGTAGATCTGAACTTTGACCTCAATATGAGAAGCTACAGCCTGATAGGAGGAACCAAAGAGCTCTGTAAAGGTAAAGGCAAATCTTCTGAAGTTGGGATATAATTCATTTAATTTCACATAATTACCGCGGTAGAAGCCATTTGTTTGTTAAAATTTTATGAAATATATTTGTTCTGTTTGATGTTTGTTGTGAATGACGTAAACTCACAAACTAACGAGGTAATTAGTCCAACGTTTAGAAACTACAGCGGCTGTAATGAGCCACAGCAAAGGGAAACAAAGGTAAAATAACCTGAACAGGTGATCAACTCAAAACCACTCCTACCTTTTTACTCTCTCTCTTTGTAGTTTAAGCTCACCTGTTACCGTGGCAACCGCCTGCGCCCCGCAAGACAAGCAAAGATTACGTTAAAAACATAACATTCAGTCCGTTACGGTATCAAGTTTCCAGGCTTGATATTTATTTATCGATTATTAATCAGCGCTTCCCTGAACACAGTGATGGTTGACTGACTAGCTGTACTTGGTGCTAACGTGGCTAACAGGAGCAACAGTTTAGTCCAAAGCCTTTTCTGCTAAAATAAAATCTTTAGTGTATGTCAGATACAGACACATTGGATATTGATCTGTTTAGCTAACGTCAGACTGTAGCAGACAGGCTTCAAGGTGTAGAAGTTGTATCAGTTCTGCCTTTATGCTGCACTTAGCTAACGGGAAGCTAAGTGTGTTTGTGAGACGGCCACGTAGAATGGGCATCAGCCAATGAAACGCGGCCCCTCTGGTAAGGTCCATTACCAAGGAGACAGAACGTTTCCTTCGTGAAGTTCAGCAGGAAGCTGAGAAGTTTGGTGGAGGAAGATCTCTGAGAAGCTGCATCCATCCATTCATCCTCCTTTCCTCCATCAGGTCTTCAGCTGTGGATCTGATCTCAGATCACAATTTGCTGGTTTAGGCGGAGAAGAACAGGAAGTGGGTGGAGCTACAGATCTGATCAGTGACTGGCTGGTTTGGTCTGCTCAGACACCCAGTGGGGGGCGAACAGTGGTGCTGGTACGCTAGTGGCTTCAGAACCCAACCTCTGCTACCGAAACAACGCAGAACCCGCCCTCTATCTGGTCCTTTTGAGCCCACACAGATTAAACGGCTTCAGCCGAGCTGCAACATTTCACGCCAAGCACCTGGAGGCTACGGCCCCGCAGAGGTCAGAGGTCACCTGCTCCACCTGTAGCCGTCTGCAGCTGCTGTTCCCAACCCGACCACCAGGTGGCAGTAGCTGCTGCAAACGAACTTAAACTCCAACATTTATCATCATCCTAATAAATTAAACATTAATGGAAACTTTCGTTTAAATTTTCATCTTTTTTTCCCAAGCATCGGTTCTGAAACTCGATGTGGAACCGGACCTGAAGGGAGGAAGTCCACTGGGTTTCTGACCCTAGTGGAAATTATTCAACTGGAACAGAACCGGAACCAGATTCTGGTAGAACCGGCTGTGCTATCTGACGTCGGAGAGGAACCGGACCTCTGAGCGGGCCAGAACCAGCGCTGTGATGTGTGAATGTTCCAGAACACAGATGGAGCGTTTCCTGCCGAGTCTCAGGCGGTCCAAACCTGGTCCTCGGATCGAGCCATCAAACCCGCTGAGCTCCGGTTCCGCTCGTTAAAAAAGTACCAAAAAGCCCATTTGGATCTGCAGAGCAGGATTGTTGTGACTCGGTCCGGGCCAGTCTGCAGGGTCCTGGGCCTGTCGGTACCATCAGACTCAGATGTAGCGTTCAGCTTTATACAAGTTCTGGTCGGTAAAGTCCAAAAGGTTCTGATTACATTTGAACATTTTTTAGATTTTATCATTTGATCTTCATTTTTTTCTTCTTTACAATTATGGCCACGAGTCTCAAAAGTTCTAGGAGTCCAGCCCGGTTCAGCTCCACTCTCTTGGTTCTGGACTGGATTTGGTCCTAGTCCTGTCCAGGGAGTTCTGGTCCTGTCTTTGCATGGCACTAGATTTGTAGCTCTGCACAGTATTTCCCCATCGGCGCCGTTAGCGTGGCTGTGTGTCCAGTCCGGATCAGGTCCAGATCCCAGGTGGTTCTGGTACTGACCCGGACGGCGTCGCTGTGCTGGAATGTATTCAGAGGTTCTGTCCACAGTCTGGTTGGTCAGGCAGTGCGTCCTCCCGGCCAGCGGACTGGCCAATGAGGAGCCAGGGGCGGGGCCAGGGGCGGGGCCGGGGAGCGATCGGGCTCAGTGTGCTGCGCTGATTGTTCACAGAACCGGAACAGAACCGACACCTGACGTTCGTTTTGGCTCCGCCTCCTTTATTAAAGCTTCAAACTGTCCAGAATCCGATACTCGTTCTGGATCAGAACCGGATCGCTGTGAGGTCCAGATGAACCCCGGTTCTGATCTGGAGGGCCGGGACAGGCTTCTGTTACCCTTCACTTTACATTCTGAGCTCAGTCTGTAGCGGTTCCGATCCCAACAGACCCGGTTCTGCTGTAGAGCCTGTTGAGGTCCTGTTGGCTCCATGAGTCTCAGGAAAGGTTCTGCTCCGCTGGGTTCTGGGTCCAATCAATCCATCTGACCAATAAATCAATTGACAGATTGACTGCTGGTGATTCGGCCCGGTCCGGCCGTTCAGCAGAACCTCATCCCGCCCAAGCCCCGCCCCCTCATCGGTCCGGCTCTCAGCTGCTGCCGGACATCAGGTTGATGGCTTGGTCCAGTTTGTGTCTCAGCTTGTGTTTCCGACAGTAACCGTCCCGGTCCAACGCCGTCAGGATCTGGAGACGCAGAGGGACGGAGAGACAAAGACAGAAGGACAGAGGGTTAGAGGGTCCAACATGGTGGACCAACCATCTCCTGATTCAACACTGTGATTGTGTCAGGAGGCATCAGAGTCGGTTCTGGTTCTGTTTGACCCGGTTTAAAATCCTGATTACTGGAGCCTTGAGGCCCAGTGAAGAAAACTGGACATCATTTAGATATAAAGTAATGTATAACCGGCTTTAGTTATTAAAATATTCACTCTTATCTTTTCAAAACTAGTTGTAACTCAGCTTCTAAAATATCCAGGAGCAGATAAAAACATCCAAACTGGTCCTTCTGGAGACGCCTTGATATTTCCTCTGGATGAAAGCAGGAAAAGCCTGGAGGGAAGTCCTGAGCTGTGAACACAGAGCGGAATGGACCCAAGTATGCCACCCTGAGGAGCTCCACACGTTCCTGAACTCGCGTCTTTCTGCTGCAGGTGACACATCAGGCTCTTTAAGGAAGTTTTGGCAGGAGACCAAAAGCCTCTACATCTACATTGTACTTTCTTTTTGGAAAGTACAATCATGGAACTGAAGTGTTTCAGGAAAAGCTGTGAAACCAAGAACTCCAGGAGAAGGAAAGAACAGCCTCACCTCTTCCTTGTACTTGTTGATGTAGAAGTAGAGTTCATTGAGCGCGCTCAGTGTGTTGAACTCGTTGCCATGCAGACGGGACTGCTCCACCAGGTAGGCGTCCATGTCCTGATCGCTGATGCTGGGCATCTTGGAGATGTCCCTGTAGTACCTTCATGACAGACAGACAGGTGAGACCCATCCGGAACCCAAACACCAGCTTCTGGTTCTGGACTGAACAATTTTAGACTTTTCAAATGCCTTTGAGGATTTGTGGACCAATCATAAGACGGGTCTGTTTTGAGATTCTGAAAGTAACGGTGAATTTCTTTTAAGACGCCACATTTTCCAATGAAATCTACAAAAACCCAACAATAATCAGCAGCTTCCAAATATTAGACCACTATGGTTTGAAGTCTGATCTGAAAAACTGCTGAAACAAGTCTCAAAGTCTCTTCCTGCCCCCAGTGAAGGTGGGCACTTTTCTCTCTCCTGCCTCTCCCATCTGCGCTGCTTTTGCTCTTTGCTATCTTTTTCGGGGCATCTTTTAGCATGACCTCCAAATTGTAAATTATGGATCTGGTCAGCTGGTCTTTCAGCGCAGTTGACCAAATTTTCTCAACAAGACCGGTCAAAGCAGAGCCATCTGGTCCGATGGAACCCATGCAGCTGGAAGCACCGTGGACCGGGTGTTTGTCCAGCAGGATTATTATTCTGGCCTAATGAAAGGGCAGCGCCTCGATGATGGCTGCAGCCTCAGGAACCTGTCTACCCATGTTTTATTGTTCTTTGGATGGGCTGTACTCAAACGTGCTTCTTTATACAAGAACAATAAAGGCTAATGGTGAAAGTAAAGCCAATGTTGACAATGTTGTTTCAATAAAAAAGAAACTAAATGTGTACATGACCCATCTGGTGACCTCTGATGGTTTGTTACCTAAACTCACGTCTCATCTGGTCGTTATGGAGAAACTATCAATGAAGTGTTTCATCTAATTCTTCTAAAGTTTGGGCTGTGAAACATGTGAAAACCCCAGAGACAGAGACGACCAAGGTAACTGCTTTTCTACCTCTCCACCCAGCTTTTGTAGTTGGGGATGTCTTTAGCATAGAGCAGCTTGTTGGACGGCGAGTCTTTGCCGAGCCGATGTTCGGACGTTGAGCACGAGTCCATGAAGGTCTGCGCCACAACCGACAGGCAGGCGTCTGTGATGCTGCTCTTATGGATGTCGAAGACGAACTGTGGATTCTTAATGACGTTGACCCAGAACCTGAGAGGAAGACTGCACACCGCACAGAAGAGACTTATTCAGACCGGTCCTAGCAAGATGTGCAAGGACAAAATTCATGGGGTCTTGGCTCACCAGTTGCTCTTCCAGGTGTGCCGGACATCTGGGTCGGTGATTGACCGTTTGTCGGCCTGCTCGTCCAAAAAGTCGAACATGTATTTAATCGCCAGCGGCAGTGCAGAGCCACGATGGGCTGTGCTGAACACAGTCTCAAAAAGGTCATCCACAAACTTCTGCAGCGTCCCCTGGTGGTGGAAGGACCAATGTATAATTTAAGAGTCAGAACGATAATGCAATATTTGACATCAAAAGTCAAAATAAATCTAACAAACAGACTAAGAAAAAAATGAATACAGACAAGTTCATGATACCCAGGCAGTTTTTGTGTTTTGGTGGGTTCTTAGGAAAGCTTCTGTGTCTCCAGAAACTAGAGGAAAAACCATCTGTTCTTTTAAATAACGACAGGAACCCTTAAGTAAATCAAATCCAAGTTCTAAAAGTCAAATCAGATGAAGCATCTACAGCAGGGGTCTCAAACTCCAGTCCTCCAGTCGCTGTCCTGCAGTTTTTAGATGTGCCACAGGTACAAAACGCCGGAATGAAATTGGCTTAATTACTTCCTCCTTGTGTACATCAGTTCTCCAGAGCCTTAATGACCTAATTATTCTATTCAGGTGCTGCAGCAGAGGCACATCTAAAGGTAGCAGGACTGTGGCCCTTGAGGACTGGAGTTTGAGACCCCTGATCTACAGCTTGCAGAGCGATCAATACTCGGACCACAGTCTACCCATCTTCTTATTCCCTTCTTCTTGTTTTCCTGAACTGGAGCATCTCAGGTGGATCTTGAGTCACAACTAGCCCAAATAATCTCTGTGGAGATTCCTGGGTCCGACTCGTTCCAGTGGGACCAAAGACTCCACTGCAAGTCTTTGGCAAGACTTTCCGACTATGTGGCATAGCTTCTGCAAAAGAGCCAAGAACTCTTCTCTAATCCTAACTCTGGATCTTACACAAACTCTGATGATCATGTCTTACAGTGTTACCTTGGTGACCAGCAGTCTGTTTTAAGGCATTACCTTGGTGGCCAGCAGTCTGGTCAGGTAGATCTCAGAGACCATCTTGCTGCCCCGGTCTCCTTCTCTCTGGTCGCTGTGCTCATGGTTCTTCACCAGGTGCCAGAGTTTAGTTCCTGCAAACAGACAATGATGGAGCGTCACCAGAGGCCAATCCGGATCTCTACTGAGTCAGAACTGGCACCTACAAACACCCATGATGATCTCAGATGTTTCTGCAGTACCTGTCTCCTGGTCTGGGGTGATCATTGGAGCTCTGGATCTCAAGCTGTCGGGACTGCTGGACGTCCGCAGTAAGGACTCTGATGGCGGAGACGAACAGATGTGAACCAAAATATTTATGGTAAATAAAACTACAATCAGTCTGGAAGCATTCGGTTTTCTCCACAGTGAACTGGTATTAAGGACTGGTAAGGCAGAAGTCCTGGATCTGGACTCTGTAGCTGAAGCCGACCTGTTAAACCCGACTGCAGCGACCGGTCCGGCTCACCGTATCTGCTGAGGGATCTGGTGAAGGTGAAGGAGTTGGCGATGTTGTAGGCAGAAACCTGCTTCTGGACCAGCGCCACCAGCGAGCCGTCTGTTACCTAGCAACCAGAACCACACATCAGTTGACGACCCGCTTCACCGGCCAGTTTCCGCCAACAAGACTCTCTGAGCAAGAACCGGACCTGATCTGGACCCGGTTCTCTTTAACTCGGCACAACATGTACCAGTACAATCCTCTGACCCGGTTGTGGTGGGCCCGGTTCCGTACCTGGTAGTGAGCCAACGTGTTCAGCCTTTTCCAGTCACTCTCTATCTTGGTCGTCACATCTTCGTCCTGCAGGATGATCCGGGTCAGCCGGCCCTGCCGCCATTCTGAGAACACAGAACCATTAACAGAACGGGTCAGAACAGGTCAGACGGGGCCACCAGAACCGGGCTGCGTGGCGGTGCGGTACCAAGGTCCATGTCGTCGGCCTGCGGCCGCTGAGAGAACGGGATTCCTTTGTAGACAGCGTCCAGCAGCTTGTCTTTGACCTGGGTCACCGTGTCGCAGTTCAGAACCTTCACCGGTACCTCGGTTCCGGCTTCGCCCTCCGGAGGGATGCACATCAGCGTCTGAGGAAGAGATGCTCCGTTTCTACAAACTCCTGCTCCAGAACCAGCAGCAGAACATCTCTGGATCTGGCCTGCTGCCTGGAAACTCTAAAGGTCCAGTTAAGGAGCCCAGTGGGACCCCAGCCTGATGTCTGACTCAGTTCTGACCCGGTTCTGTCCCAGATCTGGGATCAGCAACCAGAGAGGACTGGGTTCTGGTTGAAGGCTCTAAAACCAGAATGCCGGGTCAGAACTAGTGACGGGATCACTGGGAGTCATGCAACATTTCAGAGTAATGTGTTCTAGGTTCTGATTGGACCGGCAGACTGTCCAAGGCTCTGCATCAGGCAGACCTGATAACGCGTCGATCTGGATTTTCCCAGGATTCATTGCGATAAATGATAATATGCTAAAGGGAAAATCCTGTCAGCGTTCTGAAGATCATTGAACTGGAAAACGTTTTAAATATCCAAAATACATCAACTGGGAACGGAACCAGGACAACCGAAGACCGACTCTACCGAGAGAACCGGCCCGCGACCAGCTGGGCCCGTTAGCTCGGTTCTGAACACCTGGGTTTTTTTGTGAGCTCTTGTCTTTCTGGCGATTTTCGGATTGGTTCCGGATCAGTTCTGTACCGGTTCCTTGTTAATGGAGAAGCACTGAACCTTCAGTCTGCTCCTAATCCGAATGGGAAACCCGTTGCTATGGAAACGGCTCAGCTATCCAGGCTGGATTCAGTAAATAGTAAAACTATTGAGATTCAAAGGTTCGGTTCTGAAAGGTGGACCCTCAGCTCCACTGGGAACCAGAACCAGAACCTTTACCAGCTGCTTGTAGTCAATCTGCTGCCGGATCAGCTTGTCTTCGCTCAGAGAATAGCGCGCCTCTCCTGTGATGGCGTCGATCGGCCCTTTCTCCATCTGCTGCTTGATGGCGCAGTAGAGCATGAAGAGCGGCTCCCCGGCGCACTCCTGGGGGGACAAAGTGGGGAGGGAAGACATACGGGGTGGGGGCCACAGGCCCATCAGCGTCCAACTCTCCTCCTCTGCTCGTCCGCCACAGCAGTGATCTGATTGGCCGGCAGCCCGGGGGGCGGGGTTACCTTCAGGAAGCGATGCAGCAGGAAGGTGAACCAGTTGGTCAGCATTTTCTCAGCAACAGACTCTGTTCTAAAGAGATAGAGGTCAAAGGTCACATAGGAACCGACTTGGTGTGGTGGTGTGGGCGCCAGAGCGAACCTCCTGAGGAGCAGCTTGGGGTGGTTCCGGTTCTCCAGGTTCTTCTCTATCAGATCTGCCAACAGCTGCTTCAGCACCACCGTGGCGTACTCCATCCGACCCTGAGGAGACAGGTCGGAGGTCACAGGCCAGAATCATAGTCTGGGACTGAATTATGTACGGCGTCCCTCAGGGTTCTGTGGTCGGTCCTCTGTGGTTCAGCTAGTGTCGTAGTACCTGAGACCGGTCTTGGTCGTTGAGAACTCTGGATTTTACTTCAAGGCCAAAACTGTGGAAATGTCCCTGAATTGCCACCATATTGTCCAGTTTATTTGCCAACATCTTTGTTTTCGCTGGATGCTAAACATACATTGCGCCAAGCAATAAAGCGACTTCCTAATTACGTGTTTGTGTTTCGTTCTCGTTTGCGGCGCTCTGAGACACGCACAGTTTTCTTGGAGCGGGAGAAGATGTCCATCTAATCATCTGTAATAAATTTCCCTACATAAATCATAAGACAGCATGTAATGACGTGTAAATTCAGCAGCGCTTCGCTTTCAGAGATAGGGGGACTCTGTCCAAAGAAGCTGAAAAGAAAGTTGAGCTCTGTGAGGTGATGCTGTACAGGGACACATAAGTTGCTCACTTACTGCGCTTGTTGTTGACTGACGTGTTGCACATGTTGTGATAAAGTCTGTAATATAGCGATGTGATGTTCATGAACGATCTGATTCTTCTGAACTCTTTACTGTGAACGATAGAACTGGAGCCTCACTGAGAGCCGTTCTTTGTTCTTGTAATGCTCTGGTGCACTGCAACAGCTACTCTTATTCTATTTTATTAAGAATATATATTTAATTAATCATTGAATAAATAAAATAAAAGAATGTAAAATCACAAAGAGAATGTTCATTGCTCTTTGATTATTTTTGTCACCTATCATCTGTGCTGCCTGGTTTCATGCAGGAGACAGAGCGACAGCAGTCACGGTTCTCCTTGTGCCTGGTTATTTCTTGCTAGTTGCTCCTTGGACAGTGTTCATACAGTAGTTGACTGTTTACCGTTAGTGCGTTGTCATGATTGCTATGTTTAATGGTTCAGACGGTGGTTTCTGACATGGGCCACATGAGCAACCACCCAGGGCGTTATGTTGTTAGGGGCGACATGAGACCTCTGCAGATTGTGGCACAGAGATGGAAGCAAAGCAGAACAAAGAAGAATTTGAATTGATAATTCTAATTTATTTCAGCTCTAAGCAGAGCCAGTCCCAGACCTTTGGGGCGGCATCAGAACTTTGGGCCGGTACCAGACTTTCGGGTCGGTACCTGCAGAGCGGCCATCAGCAGGGAGGCGACATTCCCTCGGTCCCGCATGGAGAAGGACCTCTGGGCCTCCAGCGTGTGGATGAAGCTGAGCAGGAACATCTTGTTGTTGAGCAGCTGGCTGAAGAGACGCAGAGCTTTCTCCACGTTGGCAGGAGACTGCAGGGAGAGAGTACCGTTACCGGCCGGGTTCATGTCAGGACCGTCTGGGATCCGAGGCTCGGCCGAAGCGTGGGTTTGGGCCGAACCGGCGGTTGTACGTACGTCGAGCTCCTTGAGCACCGGGTGCTCCTCTATGCCGGGGAACATGACCCTCATGGTGTAGGTCCGATACTCCAGGAAGGGGATCTTGACTCCATCCATGTCGTTGGTCAGCTCCTGGATGTCGGTTTGCAGTTCGGCGAAGGCTGCGGGACGGACAGGAAGTTATATTCATGAGCGGACCGAGGGCGATGGAGCCAAGCGACCACCCACCCTCTTTGCACTCTAGCGCCACCCGGCTCTCCAAGTTGTCCATCTGCAGCTGGAGGCGCTTCAGCGTCCGGTCGGCGTCTCGGGTCTTCCTCTTGTAGGCGATGAGCACGGCGATGATGGCGATGAGCAGAACGCCGCCGCCCGCTCCGATGCCAATGATGGCGGGCAGCGTCAGCGTGTTGTCGGAGTAAATGTGGAGAATCCCCGGGAAGTACTCCAGACCGCCCACCTGGATCTACAAGAGGACACTCAGGTTAGGGTCAAGGGTCATGTGACCAGAGGTTTGGCTGTAAAAAAAAAAAAAAAGAATTATGTTCCATAATTCATTTTATGGAAATATTTTAAATAAATGTTTTTGCTTTTTATTGGCTCTAGTGGCCTTTATTTGATAGTGAATTGACAGGAAAGAGGGTAATGAGAGACGCGCAGCAAAGGTCACCAGGCCGGGAATCAAACCTGCGACGGCCGCGTCGAGGACTGAGGCCTCCATATGTGCACTGTGCTTAACGCCTGCACCACCACAAATTATGTTTTTAAACATAATCTTGTTCAAAGTATTAATAATATATCTTGATTAATATGCATGTATATATATTACCATATGATACGTGTACATATGATGCATTGCATTCATGTGTTATTATTATACCTATAAGTATATTCCTCAGTTATGTTATGTATATTTTCGGCTAATAACTGGGAAAAAAATCACTCATGCAGTAATGAGACGAAAAGAAACAAGATTAAAAACAATAACTAGAACAAAATATAAACATGCTGTTTGCTTTAACTATTAAATTCTCTTTGGATAAAAAATGTAAAATAAATATTCACATAATTAATGACATATGAAAGATTGACGGAGTTTTACAGTTTATAAAACACACACACACACACTGCGCTCCTGCTGGTGTTCAGGTGAGTCTCCATCTCAGCTCTAATTAAAGTGTTTCCTGTTTGCAGAGTGAATATTGATCCAGTTTGAACAAACTGATGAACAAACTGATGAGTTAATAACGGCGTTTAATAATCAATGATGTTAATAATAGCTGCTAGCGAAGCCTGACTTCAGGTTCACAATCTGGAATCTGCAGCTCTATAATAACTACCGTGGTTTTCTGGATCTTATTGAGACGTTGAAACTGCGTTCTGTCGTCTGATGGAAAATTCATCTGGCGAGGTTCTGACGTCACCGCAATTAACTTCAATAGCATCCTTAGCTCCAATAACTTCATCCATCCATTTTCTGTTCACCTTTGTCCCTAATGGGGTCGGGAGGGTTGCTGCTGCCTCTCCAGCTACGTTTCGGGCGAGAGGCGGGGTCACCCTGGACAGGTCGCCAGTCTGTCGCAGGGCAACACAGAGACAGACAGGACAAACAACCATACACACACACACACACACACTCACACACACACCTAGGGAGAATTTAGAGAGACCAATTAACCTGACAGTCATGTTTTTGGACTTTGGGAGGAAGCCGGAGAACCCGGAGAGAACCCACGCATGCACAGGGAGAACATGGAAACTCCATGCAGAAAGACCCCGGCCGGGAATCGAACCCAGGACCTTCTTGCTGCAAGGCAACAGCGCTACCAACTGCGCCACTGTGCAGCCCTCATTAGCCCCAATTAGCTTCATTAACTCCAATTAGCTTCATTAGCGCCAATTAGCCTCACTTGTGGCTGCAGCTAACGACTTTCACTTTTACAGCTCCCTCCTCTTCCTCCTCCGATGAAGGACCGACCTGCTTCATGCTGCGGGTCGGCTCCTGACTGTGTGAAGTGATTTTGCGGCGCGACGTTTCAGGCTAAACTCAACGTGGAGCATTTGTGTAAATATGGGATGCCGTGATGATGATGGTTGATTAGCGTCTGCAGATTCTCATCCTGGAGCTCCAAACTGGTCCCAGCGCCACAGAGGAAAACCAGCAGGAGCTGGTGAGGAACCGGTCCCAGTTCAAAGAGAACTGGTCCCAACTGAACCTGCGACGCATCAGGAACGTTCCCAAAAGCTCCAGATGGGCCCGTCCGGACGGAGCCGCACTGTCCCGTGTGGGAACAGTCGGTCCTCGTCCTGGGCGGACCGATCAGAACCAGTCAGGACTCACCGCGACCCGCTGCTCCCCAGTCAGGTCCGGCGAGTCGCAGAGCAGCTGGTTCTCGGAGACGGTGAGCAGGCAGGGCGATTCTCCGATGAGGACGGTGTAGTTCAGCCGGGCGTTGCCGGGCGCCGGCGGGATCAGGTTCTTCCCCTGGAACCAGAACACACCTGGTAAGCCGCAGGTAAGCGCCGCCACGCCTCGCGCGTCGCCCCCGTGACCTCTGACCTTCAGGATGATGGGGGAGCCCGGCTTGACCTCCAGGATCCCGGCGGGGCCGAGCGGGTCGAAGGTCGGGTTGGGGTAGTGGGTGAAAGGGGTGGAGTTCAGGACTAGCAGAGACGACACCTGGACAGGTGGAGGAGAGAGAGAGCTGGCATGGAGTCCACACACAGAATCTAGTCGGAACCACATCAGAACCCAGCCGGTACCTGGTCCAAAATGAAGCCGAACTCATCGGGCCGCAGCGCCCCCTCTGGCTGGTCGGGCTTGTTGTAGACAAGGCCGGGAGCCAGGCAGGTCATGGTGCTGTCGTTGACCACGGTGCAGTACTGCAGAGGAAGAGGAGGATGAAGAGGACGAAGGATGAAGAGGAGGCGGAGCTCCAGCCGGTGTCTTACATTGCTGGTCTCCACGCCGCCGTACTTGGCCCTGACCTTTGGCTCCTGGATGGTCTGCAGGTTGGTTCCGGTCACCGTGATCAGCGTGCTGCCGCTGGACAAACACACAGGGATGGGGTCAGGGTTCTGGTTCGGTTCTGGTTCTGATGGCTCAGCTCCTGGCTTTGGATCTACAACCGGACATTGATTAATGATCAGCTCCACCAGAGCCCTGATTGGTCCAGATGTTCCTAACATCTAACTTTTGCACACCGCACTTTTCAGTTTTTTATCTGTTTAAACTGTTCATCTTGTCCTACTTGTTGTGACTTCCGGTTTTAGAGTGAACGCTGGCGCGACTTGCTGCCGCTGCTCGCCGATATAATTAACTTAGTTTATGGTCTTATGACCTAATTTGGACTATGCAATTGCGCTAATCAGGCTGACTAACTTCTGTCTGTTCAGCAAAATCGCTGATTTTGACAACACTATCTTACTTGTTGCTGTACACCTATCTTGGCCGCCGACTCCTCTCTACAATGCTAACTAGCAGGATATATAACTGGGCTGTGCTTCTCTGGACTCTCCTGGCACTTTTCCAACAACCTGTAACTGGTCTGATCCAGTACTCTGCTGCTGAACTCCTTCGGCTGCGGTCTCATCTACCTACACCCCCTCCTGCTTCACTGTTCATCTTGGATGCAACCCCCTTACCACGCCGGAAATACATCCACCGCGGGTCTCGTCGGAACACCCAAGAGGACATCTCGAAACCCATAAAATCCATCTGGTCTACCTCTCGTCGTCTCCGGCGTGCTCCCAGCAGGGTTGTTGACCGCAGTGTGCTAGCTTGCCTAGCCCGGTCAGCTAACACTCCTGTAAAGTCTGATAATTCCTCTGTAAACTTCGGTCTGCTTAACATCCGCTCACTCACGGGCAAGGGACATCTCATCCAGGATCTCCTTACTGACCGTAAGTTTGACTTTCTATGCTTGACTGAGACCTGGCAACAATCTAATGACTTCTCTCAGCTTAACGATTCTACTCCACCGGGGTTTGTTTACATCTCTCAACCCCGTGGCACCGGCCGGGGAGGAGGTCTCGCGGTAATCCACCGCGAGAAGTGGATAGTCTCGCCGTTGTCTGCTCCCACCTTCTCCTCATTCGAATCAACTGTGTGTCAGCTTTCTGGACCTACCCCCACCATCATTGCAACCATCTATCGTCCCCCGAAAACTAATAATGACTTTGTGAATGACTTTGCTGCTCTTCTTACTCACTTGTCAATCCTTTCACCAAACATTATAATATTGGGTGATTTCAATATTCATATGGATGATTGCAATAGTCCTCTGACTAAAGACTTTTCATCCTGCCTCCAGAGCTTTGGTCTCCAGCAGCTCATCAATTTTCCCACTCATTCCAAGGGTCATGTCCTGGATCTAGTCTGTTATTCTGGTGTTTCCCCTTCTGATTGTAAAGCAGATGAACTTGCCATAACTGACCATTTTCTTCTTTCATTTAACATTTGTCTTCCTCTCTCAATCACTAAGCTTTCCCGTCTTATTTCTTTTCGTAACATTAAGGATATTAATTTAAATTCTCTCTCCTCCAGTGTAAATTCTCTCATGGACAACATATACTCCACTTTAAATTCAACTGCTCTTGACGACCTGGTCTCATATTATAACACTGGTCTTCACTCAATACTCAACTCTCTTGCTCCGCTAAAAACCAGATCTGTTTCTTTTGCTCGTTCTGCCCCCTGGTTTACTCCTGAACTTCGGCTCATGAAGGCCAAAGGACGGCAACATGACAGGCTCTATCGGAAAACTGGACTAGCTATTCATAAAGACATTTATAAAAATTACATAGTACACTATAAGGACTGTATTACTCAAGCCAAATCCCTCTATTACACTGGTCTAATCTGTTCAAATGAAGGTTCCACCAAGTCAATATTCTCACTTTATAAGAACATTATTCGAACCCCGGACTCTTTACCTTCATATCTGTGTTCAACTGATTTTTGTAATTCTCTCATGTCATTTTTTGACAGCAAAATTCTAAAGATTCACCAGAAACTCAGCTCACAACCCTTCCCCTGTTCTGTTTTTGAACTTTCTCCTCCAGCCCATTCCTTCTCCTCCTTCCAGCTCCCAACAACTTCAGAAATTACAAGTCTAATACATAAGTCCAACTCGTCCACTTGTCTGCTTGATCCTCTTCCTACAGTCCTGGTTAAAGCCTGTGCTTCAACCATAATCCCTCTTATTTCTACCATTATTCACTCCTCTCTCTCCACTGGAAAAGTTCCTGCATCGTTTAAAATTGCTGCCATAACTCCTATTTTAAAAAAACCTGGTGCTGATTACTACAATCTGAATAATTTTCGTCCTATCTCCAACTTGCCTTTCATCTCTAAAATTCTTGAGAAGATAGTAGCATCGCAACTTCACACTTATTTATCCAACAATAACCTGTATGAACTGTTTCAGTCTGGTTTTCGTCCCCTCCATAGTACAGAAACAGCTCTCCTAAAAATCACTAATGACCTCCTTATGGCAGCTGACTCTGGCTTGCTGTCCATTCTTATCTTACTTGATTTGAGTGCAGCGTTTGACACTATTTGTCATGTCACCCTACTTAATAGACTGTCTTCCATTGGTATCACTCAGACTCCTCTAAACTGGTTTAAATCATATCTTTCCTGCCGCACTCAGTTCGTTCGGATCAAAACCTTTTCTTCCCAGCCTTCCTCTGTTACATCAGGAGTTCCCCAGGGCTCTGTCTTAGGGCCCCTTCTTTTTATTATTTATCTTCTTCCCCTGGGTAATATTTTTCGTAAATATAACATTGATTTTCACTGTTATGCGGATGACACCCAGCTTTATGTTTCCAGTAAGCCCGCCTCCAACCTTCCACCATCCTCGCTTACTGATTGCTTGACTGAAATTAAATCCTGGTTCTCCTCTAATCTACTTAAGCTTAATAGTGATAAAACGGAGGTCCTTCTCATTGGTACTAAATCTAATCTGGCCAAAATCAAAAACTTTAGTCTTGAAATTGATAACTGTTCTGTTTTCCCCTCCCCTCAGGTAAAGAGTCTGGGTGTTATTCTTGACAGCAGCCTTTCTTTCCAGTCTCATATTAACAATATTACCCGCTCAGCTTATTTTCATCTACGCAACATCAACCGTCTTCGCCCCTCCCTTACTTCCCATTCCGCTGCCATTCTTGTTCACTGTCTTGTGACATCACGCCTGGACTATTGCAACTCCCTTCTGTTTGGTCTCACCCAGAAATCTCTTCATAAGCTTCAACTGGTCCAAAACTCAGCTGCCCGTATCATTACTAAAACCCCATCCATGCACCACATCACTCCTACCTTGCAAAGACTTCATTGGCTGCCTACCAAGTTCCGCATAGAATACAAAATTCTTCTGTATACTTTTAAGGCTCTTTACAATCTTTCCCCACTATATCTTTCCAATCTTATTCATATTGCCACTCCCTCTCGTTCCCTCAGATCATCCTCCTCTATCCATTTGTCTGTCCCCTCTGTCCGTCTTACTACCATGGGGAGCAGAGCTTTCAGTCGCTCTGCCCCCCAACTCTGGAACTCACTACCACCTCATCTTAGAAACATAAATTCATTCCCTAAATTTAAAACCGAACTTAAAACACACCTTTTTAGATCTGCCTTTTCAACATGACACAATTGGTTTGCTTGATTTTTATATAGATTTTTACATAGATTTACATATAGATTTTATATAGATACATTGTTGTGTATTTATTCTACCTACTTTTAATTGCTATATTTTATTGTTTTTGCTATTTTTCGTTCTCTGTACGGTGTCCTTGAGTGCCAGAAAGGCGCCTTTCAAATAAAATGTATTATTATTATTATTATTATTAAATTGTGAATGTTTTCCTTCCCAGTTGTAAACCGTCATGTTGGTTTTCCACAGTAAACTCTAATGACGTCTGTGGTTGTAAGCAGGCAGCCTGATTGCTGTGTTTGTGGCGCAGCAGTGAAACCGATCTCACTTGAAGATGGTCCAGTTGGGCTCGATGCCGGAGACGGTTGGGTCTTCGCTGTAGCCGTAGCTGACCTCAGCGTTGGTCACCTCGGCCCGGTCAATCATCAGACGCACGGGGGCAGGGCCGGCGCCGGATGGCGAGGCAGGTGTTATGCAGACTACCTCCCGATTGGTGCGCCTGCAGGAGGAGAGACGCCGTTAACCTGCCGGCGGTCTGGAGGTTTTCTGGGCCGGCTTCCCGTCTGCTCAAGAACCTGAAGCTTCCTCGATGGACTCACTTCACAAACAGACATTCCTCCTTGTGGACAAACACGGAAACGCCGCTGCCGGAGTCCAGGTGTCGCCCGACCACTGTCAGCCGGGTTCCTCCGGAGACGGGCCCCATCAGGGGACGGATCCGGGTGAAGCTTGGGCTCTGAGGAAACCAAGGAATCAGTTTAACGGATCGGTGGTTCTGACCAGAGTTGTGACCAAGTTTTTGTCTTCTAAACCTAAGAAGCTAACTGAGCTTGCTACATGGAAAGCTAACTGGAACCTGGATTTGAGAAGCTAAATGGGCCCAGTGGAGACTCACCACAAAGGAGTAGGTCTGGGTGGACAGGGTCCGGTACTCGGCGCTGCACACACCGATGCAGAGCTCCACCGGCCCGCCAGGCGAGTGGGGCAGCAGGGCTTCGGCCATGTCGCACACGATCCTGCAGACGACCCGGCAGAGTCAGAGGTACGCCTGCATAACATGTTTTAGCATGTTTCCTACCATGTTCCTTAGCATGTTTGCTAGTATAGGCTAGCTAATAGGCTAACATCTTTGCTAGCCTGTTTTCGAGCTTGTTGACCCAGACTCGTCACACTGACCTTTCGGCGCTGACGTACAGCGATGGCACCGGGTTGCAGCGGACGCCGGCCACCTGGATGTGGGTGATCTCCTTGACCTGCAGACCCAGGTTCTCGCCCTCAATGGCAACGCGGGTGCCGCCCTCGCGGGGTCCCGTCAGCGGGTCGATCTGCAGGAGACGGCGGGTCAGAAGCGCCCAACAGAACCTGGAGGGGAACGCTGCGGCAGACCCACCTTGGAGATGCGCGGGTGGCTGCAGCGCAGGTTGTGGCCGCCGTGGTGCATCCAGTTCTGCTCCGGCGACGGGCAGTGCTGCCGCAGGAGGCACTTCCTGCTCTCCACGCACCACCCGCACTCAAACACAGGGGGCGCTTTGAGGCACTGGCCACAGCTGGAGCGCTGCGCTTCACACTTATACAGCAAAGCTGCGGAGAAGTCCAACAGGCAGAATCAGAACCGACCTCTGGCCCACTGAGGTGGTTCTGGTTATTAATTGTCCCCCAGATTAATAATCACCAATAATTGCCTGAATGATGATGAAGGAGGAATACCTTTCATGAAGGTGGGCTTGTCAATCAGGAAGTTTTCATCCCAGACGATGGAGAAGTCCACCTGGAGGTCTCCAGCCTCATCTCCTTCATACCAGTACTGCAGAACCAGAACCAGAACCTCTTTCAACATCGAGACTTCACATCAGAAAATTACACATGGTCATTTACAGTCAGGTGGATGAGCAGAACCAGCAATATTTAGTTGGTTCTGGTTCCACTCCAGCTGAGAGACGGGTCTTTGTTGTGGAGACGGAGCCAGCAGGAATTCTGGGAGTTTACGGCTAAATGGACAATTTCCACCGGGAGCCAAGATTTAATTAAAGACACACTGAGGGTCTGTCTGCAGGCGCAGCATGCTGAGTGTGTGTGTGTGTGTGTGTTAGGGGGGCAGCCTTGCTGACAGGAAGAGAGATGAAGGACAGGAAATGAGCAGACGGACGACATTTGGTGTGCATCCTCAGAAAGAGACGGATCTGTGTCGTCGCTCAGAAGACATGTCTTGGTGAAGACCGAGGTCCAGACGGTGGACCGGGATGGGTCCAACAAGGGCCAGTCCAAACTGGTCCAGACAAATCAACAAAGAACACCTGGAGACATTTTCAGTCTCTGAAGATCCAGAACCAGGAAACAGAACTCTGCCTGCCTCATCCCTACCGACGGGCAGAACTTGGACAGTGGGTCAGGCTCGGACCGGTTCCTCCTGGGTCAGGCCCGCTTACCGAGGTGTTCTGGCACTGGATGCAGGAGGAGTTGAAGCGCACGGCGGGGATGCGCTGCACCTTGCCCTGGATGCTGAACACGCACTCGTAGTTCTTCTGACCCGACTGCGGCTGCGGCAGGTTCCGGGCCCGCAGCGTGATCGGACGCACCATCCCAGCCGGAACCAGGATGTCGGCGGTGGGGAGGATCTGGGGACAGCCCTGCAGAGACACATACTAAGATTAAGGGGTTCTGTCTTGGTTCTGACCCAGTTTAGAAAATGTCCATCCTGAAACCTCCTGACTGACCCGGTTTCCACAAATCGCAAAACTTTCCTCACGATCCCGTTTCCACGGTAACATCACATTCAACCTCTGATTGTTCCCAACCTTCCCAAACTGTTCCCAAAACGTCCCCACATTTTTTCCAGAATGTTCCCAGAAGAACCTCACCTCCATGCTGCTGACCCGGCCCTCCTGGAAGGAGCAGTCCTTCAGGTTGTTGGTGCAGATGTGGCGAAATTTACACCAGAGGCAGGGAAAGCTGCTGCTGACACAGGAAGTACACCTGGGGAGAGAGGGAGAGGCTCTGATTGGTCCAGCAGGGTCAGCTGTAGGATGGGTACCGAATTTGGTACCTTTATTGGTACTGACCGAATTTTGCTGATACTACCGAGTATCTATTCAAGTAAAATCAAATGGTACAATGTTTCATTATCCAAGCGCATCATTGTGACCGTATGGAGGAAGAGCGGGGCATTTTCCATGCTTGACCTGAACGCAGCATAGCAGAGCTAGAGCGTAACGATGTCAGCAGCCGCTACTTCAGTAAACCAAGTAAGCATAGAAGATAGAAAACGCTCAAAGGTATGGCTCCACTTTTCAAACTGCTATGCAAATTATGCTTATTGCAATATTATTGCTTATTGCTGCATTAGCCTCCGTTAGCTCGCCTGCATCTGTCCACAAGTCTTTATCTGTAGCCATCAACATGGACGAACAAATGTTCAACACATTTGGTGATGGCTACAGTGGCGTTTACGATACAAGTGAGGGGAAATGACAGACAGGATGGAGCTGGATCTTAAAAAGACAAAACAATCCATTTGTTACTCTGAAGAATTTTAGAATTTTGTAACATAGCTGTGATGTTGTCTTGATATATTTGTTAAATTTTATTTATTGAAAAATAAATACGTTAAAAAAATAATAGCATTTGGGCGTGCCGTGGAGGGGGAGGGGTCAGCTCGACCCACATTCAGGCAAAAACGTAGCCTCGACGCAGCTGTCGCGGGTTCGACTCCCGGACCCGACGACGTTTACCGCATGTCTTCCCCCTTTCCTGTCAGCCTACTTTGAAAAAAGGGGCACTAGAGCCCACAAAAAGACCCCTTGCGGGGCGATAAAAAAAATTAAACATGCAAAATATACATACATGCAAAAGTATCGAAAACTGGTAGTGATTCCCAGGTACCAGATATGGGTACCGAGTTTCAAAGGTACCATCAGCTGACATGATGAAGAGGACGAGGAAGAGGAGACTCACGAGCCGAGCACAGAGCAGTTGTAGTAAACCAGGTTGGTGGAGATGAACCGGAGACCCGTCTCCGTGGAGCGCAGGCTGAGCTGGACCGCACGCTTCTCTCCTGGAGGAAACATGGCTGACCGTCATCACACGACCTGCACACGAGTGTGTGTGTGTGTGTGTGTGTGTCTCACCATAGGGAGGAGCTTGTGCCGGCAGCTCCTCGAGCGACGGCGACATGCACACAACCTGACCTTCTGCCTGCACCTGTCCAGGTGTTTCTGTCAGGTCTTCAAACACACAGGTGACCCCGCCCGAAAGCTCTGGGACGTTCTGCACCCTGATGGTCAGCTGGATGAAAGGAGGAGGAGGCGGAGCTTAGAGCCGACACAGCCCAGGCCGCAGGTGGGTTGGGGTGCGGCCGCTCACCTGAGTGGGAGGAGAGGTGACGGACATGTTGCTAGGGGAAACCGAGATGAACACGCATTGGTCCAGACGGGTGTTGAAGTGCTGAGGCTCCTCCCACCGGTCACATGACTCCTTCCTGGAACACCTGCAAAGGTTAAAGGTCACCACACAGTTAAACCAGCTCACCATCCATCCAACCAACCCTCAATCTGTCTAACTGCCCATCCAACCGTGCATCCATCTGACCAACCGTCTGTCCATCCATACAACCAACCGTCCAACCACCTGTCCATCCGACCAACCATCCATCCAGCCATCCAACCGTCCATCCACCCAACCATCTGTCCGTCCATCCAACCATCCATTCAATCAACCGTCTGTCTATACATCCGTCCATACATCCATCCGTCCAACCGTCTGTCCGTCCAACTGTCTGTCCATCCAACTGTCTGTCCATCCATCCATTCATCCAACCAACCGTCCATCCACCCAACCATCTGTCCGTCCATCCAACCATCCATTCAATCAACCGTCTGTCTATACATCCGTCCATACATCCATCCGTCCAACCGTCTGTCCGTCCAACTGTCTGTCCATCCAACTGTCTGTCCATCCATCCATTCATCCAACCAACCATCCGTCCAAACAACCATCCGTCCAACCAACCGTTTGTCCGTACATCCGTCCGTCCATCCAACGATCTATTCATCCATCCAACCATTTTCAGGCTCATCTTTTTTTGATTTTCAGATTATCATCTCAGTTTTTCTGACCCAACTTCCTGTCTCCTGATAAACGACCGAACTACCAAGGAGGCGGCGATGGAGGTGGAGGCTGAGCAGCCGACAGGCGGAGGTGAAATCTGCAGAAAGCAGCAGCTCCAACCTGCCGTGATGATCTGTTTACTTCTAATTACCAGCAGATGAACAGAGAGGAGGAGGAGGAAGAGGAGCAAAGCTGCATACCAGAAGCAGCTACCATCAGAGGAAACTCTGAGCTGGCTCTTTACCCTGAATAGACGGAGCCTTGAAGGCGACGCTCAGGGTAAAGTGTAAGGGCATCATGTCTTCAATAAACCTTCAAGCTGAGAGTTTCCAGTTCATAAAGACAGAAACACTCAGAGACCCATCCAGCCGCCTCCTGGGTCTCATCTCAGCCTTGTGGCTGAGGCTTTACTTTGAAGGGACAGATGACTGATGGAGCTCTAAACAGGAACTTCCGGCATGGCCTGGATGCTGAACATCAAACATCCTGATGAGAGATTGGAGAATTTATAGCAACTTTAATGACGCCTGAGGGGATCACACTCACACACACACACACACACACACATGTTTGAGTGGCTATCTTTGTGGGGACTTTCCATTGACTTCCATTCATTCCTCAGTCCTAAATCTGACCCCTGACCCATAAACATCGTTTCCCCTTGTGGGGCCCAGGTTTCGGATCCACAAGGAGCAGCGGGTCCCCACAGCGTAATATGTGTCAGGAAAATGGTCCCCACAAGGTATTACAAACAAACACACACACACATAGTGGGTCTTTCTATCTTCATGAGGTCTTTGCATTGACTTTTATCCAAAGTAAACAGTCCTACCTGGACCTTCCAGGACCTTCCAGGTCCTCCAGGTGAGCCCCTGTGATGAATCAGTGAGTAGAAGAAGAAGAAGAATGCTCTTACTTGTTGAAGAGGACACACCAGCCGCAGTGCGGGTCTCCTGATCCCAGACAGTCGGAGCAGCTGCTGTACTGCTGGCAGCTCTCCACCGGCAGCCTGGTCACCTGGAGAAAGGACCGGAACCAGAACCTTCAGTTGGGTTCTGCTCTGACCCGATCTGGTGTCAGGTTTCCACTGGCTGTGTTTCAGTACAGACGTTGAACCGGGCCAAACCGGGCCTGTTTAGAAGCAAACTGACGTGTTTGTCCAGAAAAGGGTTTGGTGTTTGAGGCTCGTTTTGTTGCTTGGCTTCTGGTCTTTTTCTGGAGGCTTAAAGCTGCAAAACGGCATTTTTACATATTTGTTTAAACCGGTCCGTCACCCTGGTGGCTATGCTAACCAGCTGTAGCATTCAGGATGGCCTCTGTTATGGTTGTAAGGTCAGGTCCGGTTGGAGGTCCGGTTTGTCACAGCAAGCAGAAGTTCTGGACCCGGCCGTTGGTTCTGGGCGGGATCAGAACTGGGCCTTACCTGTCGGTGGCTCAGCAGGTAGATGCTGCGGTGGTCCGGACTGAACACCATGTCCCTCAGGATGGGTTGGCCCTCCGCCACCGCCACCGTCTCATATAGCAAGGCATTCTGGGCCGGCGGCAGCACGCCGTCCACTCGGATCTGAAACACAGAACCAGAACCGTGAGACCGACCCGACAACATGTCTGAACTGACAACAAAACCACACGATGAAGCAAACAGAACCAGATCAGAACCGGGTCCAGATTCTCCACAGACCCGTTTCTTTGGGTACCAGAACCTTTCAGCAGACCTTGAGATAAAGACTGGATTCACTTCCAGAGTCTGCCCGACGACTTCATCTACATCATCATCATCACCTTCTTGATCTTCATCCTACGATGAAAATCTTCCGTTCCTGCAGCGTAATGGGATTACTTCTGACTGAAGAGGAGGAAGAGGAGGAAGAGGGTTGCTGAATACAGCAAGAACCCGGGAAATATGTGGAGCAACTAAAATAAGACCCAAATCCTCCCCTCCCCCCTGACCCAGAAAAACACCATCGAGGAAGAGGAGGAGAGGAAGAGGAGGAAGAAATGGGCAACAAATAAATAGAAGGAAAAAAAGACAAAGAAAATAGAAAAAAATATGGAGGAAGAAAAAATGCAAAAGAAAGAAAGAGAACAAACAATGTAAGAGGGGAAAGTCAGACAAGGGATGAAGGACGAGTGTGTGTAGTTAATTAGCTGTCTGCTCGTTAAGCAGCCCAGCTTAATTAGAGCTGACGAGTTACACACACACACACACTTGTACAATCCTGTTTAACGGCGTCGGAGCAGCAGGGAGGAAACGATAAAGTAGGACACTGCAGCAAGAGAGACCGGCAGCAACACGGTTAGAAGGTTCTGGAAAAAGCTTCCAATCCCGAACCAGACCGGAGATGTGAAGACGGACGGGATGAGAGTGAAAGCAGAAGATGAAGGAGAGCTCAGTGATAGAGCGATACAGGAAGTGACCTGTGACCTTTGAACTATGAACCCCGGCTGGCATTCTAACCATCAGCACCTGCTTTGTTTCCGACACACTCAACCCTTCTCCTACACATGACCTCTGACCTCGCAGCCACAGATAAAGAGCACAGCTGTTGGAAAGCTGTCAGTTCTCATAATCATCTCCTATGTTCCTACTTTACCCACCATGTGAGGACCGGACCTCCAGGACCAACACAACCAACAGAATTTCCAGAACCAATGCAAACAACAAATCCTCCAGAGCCAACAGAACAGAACCAACAGATAAAACAGAACCTCCAGAACCAACACAACCTCCAGAACCATGTCGGGGTCATGTGACCTGGACAGTCTCAGCCCTCTTGATTAGCATTAGCTTTAGCCTCCTGCAACAGCTGTTTGCATCCGAAACGTGGCTCTTAAACAATCTGTCACTGGGTCGGTTCTGTGGGACTTTTTGAAGGAATACTTTGATTTTTCCTGAAACAGCTTACCTGACCCGTTTCAGAATCAGAACCTATACTGTAAACACTTCAGTTTCACTTCCATAAAGCTGTCACTGGTTCCGTTGGAGTTAAACAAGCTTTTTAATGCTAAGTTTATTCTGCTCAGCTGGTCACATTCTGCTGGAAACATGATGCTGCACACACACACAGACATTCCTGTGTAACGTAATACCTCAGAGTGTGTGTGGGGGTCGGCATGGGGGTGGAACTGGGAGGTCTGGTCTGGTAGTTGGAGTAAAGCTTCAACTCATTTCAGATAAACTGACTCCAGAACTGATAATACCTAGCCTCTGTGTGTGTGTGTTCACTTGATAACACACAGATTCAGTCCTGTTCTGACTAGACTCTACAGCAGATCCACTGAATGAGACATTTATATAGATTTTATCTTGGCATTTCCAAAAACATTATTGTTTTCTGTAATTTTTTAAAAATTGTTTCCGAAGGTTTTACTTGTCTGTATTTGAGGTTGATGTATTAGAGAGACTAAATCTGGGCCAGAAGGCCATTAAAAATGGAAAAATGACAGCAAAACACAGAAACTACAATAAGCTAGTTCTGTTGTATCTTCTGAAGTTGCTCCAAATAGGCTGTTTCCCTCCTGATGGTCCGGTCGACCCGGTTCTACTGGAACCAGAACTCCATCATCTGCTCCACCTCCAGCTGCTGTGGTTCTGACCCAAACCAACCTGTTCCCCTCCTGGCCTGTGGGGGCGCTGCACCAAGAACCACTGAAGGAAACGACACAAAAACCTCTGAACCCTAACCCTAACTTCCTTCTTCACCAGATGGAAACAAGATGGAGGCGTCAGATTTTAGTGTTGGAGGATTTCTCTTTAGTCTTTGGCTGAAGACCAGAAGACATTTCTGCTGCTAGCGCTAAGCTAGCATGTTAGCTTTGCCTCTATTTACCCAGAATGCCCTGTGCTGTAGTCCAGTTTCTGCTTTTGGAGCGGTCTCCGGTTCGCTTGGTGTTCACATTCAAACCAACCAGAGTTCACTTCAACGGAACCCAGATCGAGGTTTGGAGGACCAGAGGTCAGAGGTCAATTAGGGTTCACACCTCACCTACCGGACTTTATAAGCAAACGAACTGAAGTCGGGTTAAAGCGAACTGGACAGAGCTGGTGGGAATGATGCTGCCTCAGTCTCCATCCAGAGGACTGAGACTGACAAAAGACTGGCTCAGACTTTCTGCCTCTGAAGTTTTCCCTCATTTTGTGTCATGTTTTTTTTAAAAGGGCACATAGTCCCATCTTATATTATAATCAGCAGCTATTTTGCCTTCAGTTGTTATGACATCTTTTAAATATGACTTTAAATAAATTTGACTTCCTGATGTAACGCCTTGAAATTGGGTCTGTGTCTCTTTAAGAACTGCTCTTTCTGAAGCTCCGCCTCCAGGAAGTCATCCCAACATGGCTCCTCTATTAACCCTTTAACGTCTTTACCAGCTTTGCTCTGAGCAGCAGCTCCTATGATGAGCTCAGCTGTTTGCTAATTGCTGCTGGCTAGTCTGAAGGAGCCAAGTGGGGGAGGAGCTGCGCCTCGAAGGCGGGGCTAGGGTCCACCCAGATGTTTTAACAGCTGAATGGTTGCCATGGAGAGTAAAGAAATTCTCCAACATGAAAGAATCAGAGCAACACAGCAGGGAAAACCAGGATGATTTACACAATGCCGACCCTTTAAGAACAGACCTTCAGAACTGACCTGGGCTTTCTCCAGGAAACTGGGTTTCATCAGAACCATTAGTATCTGTTAGCCGACCCATTCAGCTCATTCCATCTGTCTGCCTCACACTGCCATTCACAAACACATTAGCAAGGCATGAAACTCAACACCTGCACCGCTTTCACTGCAACACGAACACACACACACACACACACACCGGGCCGCTCTCGGGTTTCATCCAGCTGCTGCTGCTTCTCTTCTCAATAATGTGGACAAATTAGAAAATTATGCTTTTGGTTCTGAGGACAGGAAGTTCGGCAGAACCACCTGACCTCTTGTAATAACCTTTGACCTCTTCGGGCTCTCAGGACTTTATGTTTTTCCGCTTCAAACCCGGAGTTTTGCCTCATTACCGAGTTTCGGTTCTGGCCTGACGGAACCGGGTCAGATAGAACCGGGTCAGGCAGAGGAGCATGGAGTCCTCTACGTCTGAAACAAAATAAAAACTTTTACTGTTTCAGTTTTAAGCTTTGCTAAGGTAATTTTATTTCTATAGCAACAAGGCAATTCAGAGAGCTTTACATGAATTAGAGGAAACACAGACAAAATGGATGGAAATAACACCACTGGATTCACCGGATCCAGTGGATTCACCGGATCCCTGGATTCACCAGTTCCACCCCAAACTGTTTTCCCTGCAGAAGCCATTGTCGTCGCCATGGAAAAATTAGAGACTATACCATGGAGACTCTCCAGGGAGCCGCATGATTCACTCCTTCCTCCATCGTCTCCATGGCAACCGAATAATAATGAACCCAATGCTTTCTGCACCACAGCGCCTGTGGTGATGCAGCTCAAACAAGGATCTGAGAACCAGAACCTTCCTGTTCCCACCAGATTCAGCTCCTCTTCCTCCGGCCGAAGGTCTGGACTCAGACCGCCTCCGAATGGATCAGCTGTTCATTTATTATTATTATTACATATTATTGTCATCTTTAGCTCTAATATCACCAATATCTATCACACTTTTCTTCCAACATTATTTATGTTCGTAAACACAGATTAAAACATTAAAAGATATTTGTGAATTTTTAAAGATATTTAGGAATATTTGGAGTTCATTTAGGATTTTGTCCCTGGCTGAAACAAGAAAAGCAAAGATCTGTAATTTGTACTGTAGCTCACATAGAAATCAGATCAGAGATCATAAATGTTTTTATCAGAAGGAAAATATTCAGGATTTTCAGTCCCCCTAAAATCACTTGTTTGATTAAATTGTAACTTTATTGACACAAACATTTATATGTTTGAATTCTTCAGATCTATCATTGTATCATGTAATTTTTATCAAACATCTTCATACCCTTAGAGTCATTTCATCACGTAAATGTAACTTTGAGGCCACAGATTGAGATCAGATTTATGTGAGCTGAAAAAGGAAAGCTGATAAATCAGAAGAGTTCCGGTGAGCTTCACGCCATCGAACTGGCGCATTGCAAATTGGGTCGAATGTAAAATGTTTAGGCCACGCCTCCAGTCGTTTCTCTCTGAGGGTCCGGACAAAGCAAAGTGAAGCGTCACCAGCTGGTTTTTAGCGACTCAACTGCAGTCTGTGCTCGTTTGCTTAATTGGAGACAAGTTTTGATTGGATATTGGCTCCAGAGCCAGTTAGCGGGAATCAGACAGATTCCACAGTTGAGCTGATTAAGGAAACAGGAAGTGACACGTGGAGTTCAGAGGCCAAACCAGGAAAGATGACAGTGAGACCCTGCAGGACGGTTTATGAAGACATCTTCCGTCCTTTCTCTCCAGCCTGATCTGCCACCAGGGGGCAGTTTGGAGCTGGATCTCCTCCTGGAGTTTCCTGATCATGTGAGGGTTAGGGTTAGACCCAAGCTTCTCCAGATTTCCCCCCTCTCAATATTAGATGCTGATATTCCTGCCTCCCGTTCCTCCCAGTTTCTGACCCTGAAGGCATCACAACAAACCACAGCTGTATGTTTTCTACCTGTGGCTCAGATTTATACAGAAACATCCTGGACGAGCGCCCAAAAAGTATTTAGCCTGGTGGGCCTGCCATCAGCCTGGCGGGCCCCTCAAGCTTTACTTGTCCTCTGCCAGGCTGAGCCTCGTTCATTTTTCACGCATTTTTAGATAGCAGACACAGTGAAGACGGCGTAAGCTAGCTTTATAGCTGACACGTTGGTCTGGCCGTTCTGATTGCACCGTTCTTGCAGCTGCCTGTTGGCCTCACGCGCTACCATTTCCAGATTATGATGCCAAATTATGCAGCTCTAAATTATTGTAACTTTTAACATTTTAACAAGGTGGGCCACTGGTAGACTGCTCTAGCGCCCCCTATGACCAGGCTGAGGTGACCAGCAGGTAGCATCCAACACCCTGGACAACGCCCCCCCACCCCCCAAAAAAAGTATTAGCACCCATCCTGCTGTACCACAGGGTAACTTACCAGCAGATGATTACAGCTGACCGCATGCAGCTCTGTCCGTGACTCTGGCCTGATGACCAGGCAACCAAACGCAGCTGGTTCTGAGAGTCAGACCAACAGCAGAACCTCGGTGAGGATAGATGGGGAGCAACATGCGCGGGAGAGCAGGGACAGATCGATAAGAACAGATAACAGAGCTGACAACCATGAGGAGGTTAGGCACCGATTATTCAGAGATATCAAAGATCTCCTGATCTACAGAGGATCGACTAACGTATTAGAAACTTTTAGTGATGAGTTTTAAAGTACTTTAGCCTTGAACACAAAACTGCTTTCATCAGATCTGATTATTTCTCTGTTCATCTTCAGATTGCACATAGTTACTGGAAAGGACAGTAGGGCGTAAATCCCATCTCATTTTTGGGGGAACCATAAACAACAAAATTTCTTAAGAGCAATATAACATAAAATGTTACATTTCAATGGTGCAGGACCAAAATTGACTAGTAATGCACATCAAACATGTTTTGTTCTCAGTAAACAGCCTGCAGAGAAATAAAACTAAAATTCAAATGTTGCTTTAATTTGAGTTTTGTTCAGACTGATCTAATCTCTGCTACTCCTTTACAAACATTTAAGGTTCTAAATTCAAAAGCTTTAATGAGTAACTGATCTTAATAAAATTCCTCATAAACATTGATTTATTGAAATGGCTCATAATACAAGTTATGGGCTATTTAAATATTAACTTGTTAAGTTGCTTTATTTTTTAGCCTTTTTTAGTTTTGTCATGTCCTGGATGACTGAGAACCAACAGGTAGATAGAAATGAACATCTGGGGAATATTATAACTTAAACATAACATTTAAAGCAGCAGGGTTTATATAAAAAAATATTCAGATTTTATTTTGTGGTTTTAAAGGCTCTGCATTGAGGACAGTGAGAAATAAAGTTATAACTTTTAGTTTTCTCTCTGTTCTGGGCTCCCACTCTGAGCTGGTCCACCTGCTCAGCCCCTCCCTCCTGTTTCAAACTCTTCTAATTTAACTAAAAGTTAAAGAGCTAAATATGAATTAGATGTTTGCTACCGTTGACAAAAAGCTGGAGTCTATGAAAACAGTGTAGCAGTTCTGCTAATAAGGCAGCTTATCATGATTCAGTCAAAGTAATAAAATAACGAACTGCAGTCTGATCTTTATTGTTAATGTGTTTCTTCTTATTGAGCAGTGAAAGTAAATAAAATGTTTACATGTCTTTTGCTGTAAGTATTTACTTACTGGAGGGTATTTTATTTATGCTGCAAAGCTAACAGCTAACAGCTAGAAGCTAACAGCTAGCAGCTAGCTCCTCCCTCCAGCGGTTCTAACGGAGCCGGTGCCGTTCAGCTGCTGTTGCTCCTCCTACACTTTGGACTGAACCATTGTTCTAATAATGGAGGAGGGACCTGAAAATTTATTCTTATTTTTTTCTGAGATAAATGGCAGATTTATTTCATTTTTTGTTTCTTTTGCCTTTTCATATTGATATTATTTAAATGCAAACATTTCTTCAATTATTTTTTGGGGGGGACAATTCTAGACTTTTCCAAGATTAGGGGGGTCCGGAATATGGCAACAGTAAGCCTGAAAAATCACAATATACGTCATACAGAAAGGCCAAGGCTGCAGTAAATATCAGATAATCATCTGCACTCAGGCCCTGTTCAGAGAAACAGCACATCTATTTTCATGTCTCTTCAAAAATTCAACATGATAAACATCAGATGATTTCCTAATATCCTGCTGCTCTTAAGAACAGGTTGGTTTGACCCAAAACCATTTCAGTTCAGAGTAATTATCGTCCCAAACAATTTAATTAACTCACTTTCACATTAGTCAATATATATGCACATAATTAATAATACTGTTGTTTTACATTGATTCTTAGCTAAATGTTAGAAAAAGTATGTCGCAATAAAAACTGCTTTGCTACTAATAAAGTAACTGAAGAAATCAGTTATATCTGAAGGAGGCTGACAGGAACCATTAGTCATTTAACAGATATAATTTGAATACACACTGTTTTTCATTCAGGGTTACATAAATAAAAATCCGTCGCTGTTCTTTACGGAGTAGAGGCATAATTGCTATGGAGAACCTCGCCGAACGGAGTAGCGGCATTGTTTGCTCGTGTGAACGGCTGATTGCGCTGTGTGGGCCTCTGCTGCTGCCCGGAGACGGGCCTGTGGTCTCAGAGGAGCTACGGAGGAGACAACGGGGCTGCAGGGCTGGAGTTAAACGGAGGTAGAAGAGGAGACGGCACAAACCGGCGATTATTGTGGGGAACGTGAGGTCTTTGGGGAATAAGACAGATGAAATCACGGCGCTGGTTAGGACCCAGAAGGAGTACTGGGAGTGCAGTATCTTCTGCTTCACGGAAACCTGGCTGCACTCGCTTATTCCGGACTACAGCATGGAGGTTCCTGGATTTTCCTTGGTGCGGGGGACAGGGACTTTTCCAAGAGTCAGAAGAAGAGGGGCGGCGGGATTGCACTTTATGTGAGTGAGAGGTGGTGTAATCCTGGTCATGTTAACGTGAAGGAACAGATTTGTAGCCCGGACATTGAACTTCTGGCTGTGGGAATGCGGCCGTGTTATTTACCGAGGGAGTTTACGTCCGCCATTTTGATCGCTGTTTACATTCCCCCATCAGCTGATGCAGCGGTGGCCTGTGACGTCATTAGCTCTGCCACAGCCAAACTACAGACTCAACACCCGGACGCCTTCATGGTCATCACAGGTGACTTTAACCATGCCTCATTGGACAAAACTCTACACAACTTCCAGCTGTATGTTGACTGTCCCAACAGGGAAAACAAAATGCTGGATCTCCTGTATGCTAATGCCAAAGATGCATACAGCGCCACAGCCCTGCCCCCCCTCGGCAGGTCGGACCACATCTTGGTAAGGATGACTCCCAAGTATGTCCCTCTAGTGAGCAGGCAGCCTGTGCGCATCAGGACGGTGAGGAGGTGGACACAGGAGGCAGCTGAGGCACTGCAGGACTGCTTTGGGTCGACAGACTGGGATGTGCTCTGTGGGCCTCATGGGGAGGACATCGACAACATGTCTGACTGCATCACGGACTACATCAGATTCTGTGAGGACACTGTCATGCCAGCCCGGACCGTGCGCTGCTTCTCCAACAACAAACCCTGGATTACCAGCGACCTGAAGGCACTTCTAAACAAAAAGAAGATGGCTTTCAGGTCTGGAGATAAGGAGGAGCAGAGGAGAGTCCAGCGTGAACTCAGAGAGACACTGAGGACATGCAAGGACAACTACAGGAGGAAGCTTGAGTCCAAACTCGAGCAGAACAGTGTGAGAGATGTGTGGAAAGGAATGAAGAACATCGCTGGAATGAAGGGGAAGGACACACAGAGATCTGGGAGCCTGGATAGAGCAAACCAGTTTAACCAGTTTTTCAACAGGTTTAGCTCACCTCCTGCTACTCCCCTACCACCACCAGCCCCCCACACATCCACACTGCCCCAAGTCGTTCTACCGGCATTCTCCTGCACACCATCCCTCTCCTTCAGCCCCCTCTTCCCCCATCTCCACTGCAGACAACAACACCTACCCCCAGTTAACGGTGACTACAGGCCAGGTTGAGAGACAGTTGGAGCGATTACACCAGGGGAAGGCTGCAGGACCTGATGGCATTACACCACGGATCCTGAAGACCTGCTCCATCCAGCTGTCCCCGGTACTGGCACACATGTACAACCTGAGCTTGAGGCTGGAGAGAGTCCCGCTGCGGTGGAAGACATCACATGTGGTTCCTGTTCCCAAGAAGCCAAGGCCATCCGACCCAGAGGACTACAGACCAGTTGCTCTCACATCTCATGTGATGAAGGTCATGGAGAGACTGGTCCTGGCCCAGCTGAGGCCTCAGGTGAGGACGTTTCTAGACCCCCTGCAATTTGCTTACCAGCCCCACTTAGGAGTTGACGATGCCGTCATCTTCCTGCTGCATCGAGCACTGTCGCACCTGGATGGTGGAGGAGACACTGTGAGAATCACATTCTTTGATTTCTCCAGTGCCTCCAACACCATCCAGCCTCTGCTGCTGGGTGAGAAGCTGCAGAGGATGGGTGTCAACGACTCAGTGATCTCCTGGGTGACTGACTACTTGACAGGCAGGCCACAGTTTGTCCGTCTGGGCAGTGTCCTGTCTGATGTGGTGGTCAGTGACGTAGGAGCTCCACAGGGAACTGTGCTTTCTCCCTTTCTCTTCACCTTGTACACCACTGATTTCCAGTACAACTCTGAGTCATGTCACCTACAGAAGTTTTCTGATGACTCAGCGGTTGTCGGGTGTATAGGGGATGGAGGGGAGGGGGAGTACAGGACACTGGTGGACAGCTTTGTGGAGTGGTCTGAGCAGAATCACCTGAGGCTCAACATTAGTAAGACCAGAGAGATGGTGATTGACTTCAGAAGGAAGAAGATACCTTCACGGCCACTAAAGGTCAAAGGGGAAGTGGTGGAGGAGGTGGAGGATTACAAATACCTGGGAGTTGTAATCGGCAACAGACTGGACTGGGCATCTAACACTGACGCTGTGTGCAGGAAGGGGATGAGCAGACTCTATTTTTTAAGGAAGCTGAGATCCTTCAATGTGTGCAGCAAGATGTTGGAGACCTTTTATCACAGTGTTGTTGCCGGCGCCATCTTCTTTGCTGCTGTGTGTTGGGGAAGCAGCATCAGAGCCAGCGACTCTAATAGACTGGACAAAATCATCAGGAAAGCTGGCTCTGTACTGGGACTAAGGCTGGAGTCCCTGGAAACTGTGGTGGAGAGGAGGACACTGAAGAAGGTTCTGTCTATGATGGACAATAAACAGCCCCCTCTCCACCACATAGTGGACAGACAGCGGAGCACCTTCTCACATAGGCTGCTCCATGATCATGAAGTGCTTTGAGAGGATTCTTCTGAGGTACATCAGAGACTTCATCCCCGTAAACCTGGACAGCCTTCAGTTTGCCTACAGAGCGAACCGGTCAACAGAGGATGCTGTCTCCATCACTCTGCACACAGCCCTGACCCATCTGCAGCATCCCAACACCTACGTCAGGATGCTATTTGTAGACTTCAGCTCAGCATTTAACACCGTCATCCCAGACAAGCTGGTGCTGAAGCTACTCGAGGTGGGGCTGCCCGCTTCACTGTGCCACTGGATCAGAGACTTCCTCACCAACAGGCCTCAGGTGGTGAGAATAAGTGGCTCAACATCGTCCCCACTGGTCCTCAACACAGGCACGCCGCAGGGCTGTGTGCTCAGCCCAGCTCTCTTCACCCTGTTTACACACGACTGCGTGGCCATCCACCCCACCAACACAGTCGTGAAGTACGCGGACGACACAACAGTAGTGGGTCTCATTTCAGACAACAACGAGACCCACTACAGAGAGGAGATTCTGCAGCTCACTCAGTGGTGTTCAGCCAACAACTTGGTGCTGAACACAGGGAAGACCAAGGAGGTCATTGTGGATTACAGAAGGTCCAGGAGGACGGCTCACACTCCCCTTCTCATAGATGGAGAAGTGGTGGAACGTGTGGACAACATCAAGTTCCTGGGCCTCCACATCACGTCTGACCTCTCCTGGAACACAAACACCTCCCACCTGGTGAAGAAAGCACAACAAAGGCTCTTCTTCCTCAGGAAACTGAGACGGGCTGGACTTTCCTCACGGCTGCTCGTGAACTTTTACAGGGCGATGATCGAGAGCATCCTCTGCCTCAACATGACTGTGTGGTATGGTAGCTGCACAGCACTGGAGAGGAAACAACTGACACGGGTGGTGAGAACAGCACAAGGCATTGTGGGATGCCCCCTCCCAGACCTGGACTCCATTTACACAGACCGGGTCAAGAAGAGAGCTGGATCCATAGCCATGGATTCCAGCCACCCGGGCCACAGACTGTTTGTGCCGCTGCCATCAGGCAAGTGGTACAGGAATATACGGACTACAACAAATAGACTGAGAAACAGTTTCTTCCCCACAGCCGTCAGAGCCATTACTCCCTGCCGTCCCCCCCTCCCACACATATCATAACCTCGCAGTCACACATACATATCCCCCACCCCCACACAGCCACACTGTTCTGCACTTTGCACTGTCACATTATCTGTACTTTGCCATAATTGGACCTGCTGCTACTTCTTTGGTGTGGTTGAGTGCCTTTAGTTAATTTAGTTGTATATATTGTTATTATTATTATTGTGTGTTTGCTTATTTATACTGTATATATTTGACCTTTTGCACGGGAGCTGCAATGGAAATTTCGTTGAATTCTGTTCAATGACAATAAATGCTATCTATCTATCTCTGCTGTCGTAGGGACAGATACAGGAAATCCTTCCTGCCACATGCCATCTCACTGTACAATAAAAGATAAATCATTGTTCTGCACTAATCAGTCCAATTTTGCACAACTGCACTGTGGCACACTGCTGTACATATATTTACATATACATTCTGTTTCTGCATTTTGAATCTTTGCAAGGACTGCTCTAAGCTGCTTTTATATTAACAGCATGTCATATTTTATTCTATTTTATCTTGTCTACATTGCTACTCAGTTGTGGTTGTTATTGTGTCTTGTCTCTATGCTGTAACTGCAAAATAATTTCCCTGCTGGGATGAATAAAGTACTTCTATTTTAAAACAGTTTTATACTTTAAATCAGCTGAAATGTCCTGGTTTTTGTTCTTCAATTTTCTTACAAAACAAACCTAGAAATAATTTACCATTAAAATCCCATTTCCACCTTTCAGTAATTATGAAGAACTAATTAAAGATTTGCTTGACTTGCTGTGACACCAGAAGCCCCCCCCACACACACACATTTGCGTGGCTATCTTTGTGGAGACTTTCCATTGACTTCCATTCATTTCTACCTTATCCTAACCCTAACCAACCAAAACTCAATTCACACCTTAGTCCTAAATCTGACCCCTGACCCATAAACAGTGTTTCCCTTGTGGGGCCCAGGCTTCGGTCCCACAAGGAGCAGTGGGTCCCCACAATGTAGTATGTGTCAGGAAAATGGTCCCCACAAGGTATTAGAAATAAAAACAGACACACACACATCAGTCTTTGCTTCCAGAGGATTTCTGCCGGCGGGGATTCTGTGGGAAAATTCTCAACAGGAAGTGAATGAGTGAAATTTGGAGACTGAAGGTGAAAGCGGTGACATTGTGCAGCGGTTTTCTGCACATGCTCCAATTTATCGGGTGTGGCCGTTTAAATCTCTCCCAGGTTTAACAACCACCTGCAGTCTTTCCATCCAGGCCACATGGTTTTAATGTGTCTCTATTTGTGTCTGACGTCAAGCTGAAATGCCTCCTAGGAGACCATCTTTATGGATTTATCTCTAAAACAAAGTCAATAATAAGGGCTGGGGTCTGGGAGGTGGGGAGGGGCTGCCAGGCGGGGGGATGACAGAAAGAGATGAAGTCATTTCCCAAGGTGAAACAGGAGGATGAACACATCCTTAGAAAGCACCAAGCATTTCACTGAAATAGGCTTCCCTACTCTGGATAATATTCCAGAGATTTAGTCTGATTTAAATTCATTTAAAAAAATAACAGGTATGTTAGGAAACCGCCTCCAGCAGCAGCCGGCGTGATCTGTGTTACGGTGATAACGGCAGCTGCAGGACAGGAAGTAGGCGACATGGTGGCACTCGGATGGAAAACGAACCATGAAACTTTCTACACATCTTCTTTCATCCATAACTCTCAACTGCTTCATTCACCAAAAATATTTGCATGTAAAGACAAAAAGGAAGCAAATCTTTTAAAAACATCCATGTCTGAGTTGTTCTGCAATTTGTTGATAGATTAAAGAAGACAATTATGTTGATTAAAGTAGCCAGATATGGTGACACTTTCCAGTAACAGCCATGTGAAATCTGTAGGTAGTCACAGTGAATGAGTTGGGTCTTAAAATCTGTTAAATTTAAAAATATTACATTATTTGACTAAACGTTTGCTTCACTTGGGGGGGGGGGGGAAGAAAAGATAACAGAAAGCTTGACTTCAGGACTGAAGCACAGTCACTTTTAGCTGCACGTGGATGTAAAACAACTTTTGGATCAAATGGGTAAAGTTAACTGATAGTCCAGAAGCAGATGGAAAGATTGTAACTTGACTGCATTAAAATGTTTAATCAAGTTTACTGCAGGGTCTGTAACTAATCTCATTTTAATAAAAAAAACATTCATCAACAAAATTAGCAACATTCTAATTTGAAAACACTTTATTGCTGCTAAATTATTGAAAAAATATCCATCAGAGTTCAATAACAAACATATTTATAGTTTTTAATCTATACTTCAGGTTCTTCAACCTTCGGATTGGAGTGATGTGTTTTTATATTAACTAGTTGAAGTCCTGGCTCTGGAAAGAATACTAGAAATGTTCTTTACCAGTTGAGTCTATTTATCTGATTATTATCAGAATATAAACAATAAAAAACAAAATTCACTGTTCAGTGCTTCTCATCCTGAACTAAACCAGGTCGAATGAAAATGTCCCCGTATCCACAGGAGTCCTCATATTATCTATTAATTACTGCGATCTTCGAATAGGCGCATTTACAAGTACAAGCACACACACACACATGTATCTCTAATCATAATAAATATTACTACTGACTTCCACTCGTTTCAGAAACTCCATCTGGGCCTAACTAGAACCAGTGCCAGTACAGTCCCGACCCAAATCTGATCCACTTGACGGAACCAGAACCTGAGAAATGGGACTTTGCTACATAAACGTCAGGTTTTTCTCTGGTCCCAAAGGCTCAGCTGCCTTCAGGAGATAACTGATTCTAGCAGAAAAGGTACTAATGAACAACATGACTACACACACACACACACACACACACACACACACACACACACACACACACACACACACACACACACACACACACACACACACACACACACACACACACACACACACACTCTGGGGGGTCAAACAGTCAAATAAACAGAGTAAATCACTGCGGCGCACACTGACAGCTCCAGAGCCGTTAGCTAACAGCAGAGACGCTTACAGGGACAGATGATGAGACAAAGATCTTCCACCCTGCAGAGATGAGCCACTCGCTCGCCTTTTTAGGCAGCGTTAACAGTTTAACAACAGGCTGTCAGGACTTCAGGTTTACTCTGTCCAAAACAGGAAATGGATCAAAAGCATCTGTTCACTTCTAACACGGAGAATTTCTCAGTAATCGGAGAAACGACCTCCATCAGGACGGCTGGAGCTTTCAGTGCAGAGTGAGAGCCAGTACCAGTCATACCAGTATGAGACCAAAACACAGACGATATTTTTATTTAGATCCGTCTATTGATGTAGATCTGAGAAGTTTTATTGCATAGAAATTACAAATAAAGCCAGCTCTAAATCCAATCCACATGATTCAAATTCAAAATATCTTGGAGCAGACCTGGAGAACATCAACACTTCTTCTTGTCATCGGATGCAACAAAACAATGAACAGCAGCGGGTCCAACAGAACCAGAGCCACACAGGAACAGCTTCTTCTCCAATGTTTAGTTTTCATTCTCTTGTTAATTTGCAGAGGGACGTTTTCTGCCTCAGTGCCGGATTTTTACAGAACCGACACAAACTTGGACCGGACCCGTCAACCCAGGGTTAGGGTGGGTTACGGATGATTGCTCTGTTGCCACGGCAACAGCAAATCGTCTCTAATCTAATTTAGATACAATCAAAACAAAAACACCAGCTGGTCCTCAACGGAGGCTGAGCAGAGACAGCTTCCTGTTCAGTGTGTGTGTGTGTGTCAGAGTCCAGGTGTGCAGCTTCCTGCTGCAATAAGACCAATCAGAGCGGGTTTATGTCAAAGCACCGAGTCTGGCTTCTTCGGCTGCAGCCCTGCTCCTGGTTTCGGATCAGAACCCTAACAGACTCAGATCTCAGATGATTCTACTCCACAGGTTCTCACATCTACCTATAAAAGCGGCACCAACCAATCACAGCGAGCGGACGCAGCGGGTCCATGATGAAGATGATGACTGTGAGGATGATGATGAAGAGAAAGATTCTGGTTCTGGTTCTGGACCTGCAGAGGTTCTTCCAGCCTCTGAGTGGAGCTGTAGCTCCGATCAGAACCGCACCAGGCCCGATCAGACCTCCTGTCTGAGGTTCTGTTCGTCTCCAGCTCGGCGCCAGAAGAAGCCCGGCCGCAGCAAGCGGGACCCGCTTTGAGCCATTTCCATGGAGACATGAGAAGTGGACCGGTAGTGTTGGCTGATCTGACAGCTGATTGGTCAGGCAGGGTGATGTCACAGGATGGGAGGGGCAGGAAGCCTGGGCGTCCCAGGAGGAAGAGTGTAAGGACGGTCTTTGTTCTGCTGCCAGACCCGGCGGGCCGCAGGGACCCGAGACACGCTGTGGCGCCGCCTGGCTGATCAGAGCCGGACCCGGGTTCTGTAGGACTCCTGAACAGCTTTTGGGCTGCTGCACCTCTAAGGCTGCTGATATAGTTCCAGAACCTCCAGAACTTCCTCAGCCGAACATCGTCACCATCTGATGTGGAACCAGAACCAGAATCTGGGTGAGCTGCTGAGGGTCTCCTGGCACATCAGAGGTCTGAGCAGGACTCAGAAGCAGCTGGAGGAAACAGACCTGGAACCTGAAGATGTCGAGCCGCTTGGTTCGGCGACCAGCTTGACGCAGATAAACCACCCGACCTGATCCAACTGGAACAGAACCTTTGGGTCTGCCCAACCTGATTCAGCGAGGAGGGAACTTCTCTTTCCGCTAGAATCAGTTAGCTTATCTCTCGGCTAGCTTCTCCCCCGTTTAGCATCACCCTCGGCTAGATTCAGCTATCTTCTCCCTCAGCTATCGTCTCCTTGACATTTCTCCAGGACCACAAGTCTAAAACGCAGCAGGAAGACATTAATTCTGCTCCATCCCTCCATGCCTACCTTCTTCAGCTGTCCGCTTCGGGTTCCCACGAACACCACGGTGTCGTCTCCGTAGGTGTAGGCAGCCACGGCACCCATGCCCTCGGTCCTGTCCTCGTACAGCGGCTGTCCCTCGATCACTCTCAGGCCTCCCAGCGGCTGGTTCAGCACCAGGCCGCAGAAATCATCCCCGATCTGCTTTGGCTGTGGAGACATGAAGACAGAGAAACCAGGATCAGATGTTAGGAGGAGTCATGGTGATGCCCATGTAGGCTGAGAGATCCTCCCCCTCCTGCCACCATTACCAATAAATCAATCAATGGCATGACAAATTCATACAAGCTCCATGATTAAAGCGATGCTTCCATTTAAAAATAAAAAGCCGCCATTTTGAAAAATGCTGCTCAAAGTGAGTTTGCACTACCTGCCCCTTTTGCCTGTTTTCCCTGTCCTGGCTGAATGATGATGTTTTTAAAACAAAATTTTGTTTACACAAACTTCATAATCTATTTTAATTATTGTTGTTTCAGTTTTGGTTTATTTATTTTGAATATTTAAAATGTTTCCCATGTCCAGAGTTAAATGTTTAAGTTTTTGATTTCAGAGAATTTCTGTCTCACTGTTCCAGAATTCCAGGAGACTCTGGGAATGCCAGACTGATTTTAGTACAAACATCAGTTTAAATATGAAGCAACTGCATGAAACATCAGGAACCAGTGGAGCTCCAGGAATCTCCAGGTCCCTGCAGCTTCATGTTCATGAGTCAAGCAGCGAAGCAAAGTCCATCTTTTCTAAGCCAACGTCCAGAGATGATCCTGCTTCTCCGCAGGCGGAGCTGGAGGTCCATGTCAGGAACAGGCTGATGACATTCCTGGTAAATTTCAGGTTTCCTTCCACAGTTCAGAGAGAATGAAGCAGGGAGGAGACGAGTTATTAAAGGCTGTGCAGACCCAGCTAGAGGTCGGCTAACACCCTGTCATTACCGAGTTAAAGCAGCGCTGCACCAAACAGGAAACTCTGAACCTTAGCAACAGCTCTTCTTCTTCCACAGAGAACCTTCAGTAACTTCCTCAGTTCAACCAGAAACACATTAAAACAAGAATAAATCCAGAAGCTACAGCAGCTGCTTTCAGGTCCGATCCTCTCAGTTTCATCTCATGATCGCTGACTGTTCATTTCAGTTACATTGTACCTATATTTATTGATATTAATGAAAAATAGGTTGAAGATGTTATGATAAGTTTTTAAAGCTTAAAGGGATCCACAATTAGTTCAACTTTATTTGGGAAATATTTATTTTAGATGTAAAAACAATACCAGAGTTTCCACCAGTAAACCTGCTCAGTGTTTTTGGGTGAAAGATGTTAATTAGACAGGAAATGTCAAAATATTACTGGGTAATTAAATGTTACTGGAAAACATGGCCAGTGAAACTATTTAAACCCACAACCAGGCTGATAAACAACAAATAAAAAATACGATTAAAATGAATATCAATTATTTTCACTTCTGTTTAAACCAAATGAAGTCAGCGGCTCCATCAGGGCTTCAGGGGCCATAAATGATCATATTTTAACACAGATGCATAAATGTAACATTTATTTATTGAGATGATCGATGCTGCTAAATTTGATTTAATGGTTTCATCATAAATAAATTAAAAGATTTAAATTGTTTAATATTTAAATTTAGGATTTTAAGGAGCTGGCAAGTTTACTTTGTAAAAGTTCAAAGAACAATACTCATACTTAGATTGTTTTGTTACCATAGCAACAATCTGATGCTGTGACTTTGAGCTGTTTGTTCACAAACACAAATTAATAAACTGCAATTATAACTTATTGTTTTTAGTTTGGCCAGTTAATCTACTCTCCCTCTCCCAGATTAAATCCAACCCAGAAGCTGTTAGAGGTGCTGATGGTTTTAGCAGCAAGAGGGGCCCCTAGGTCAGATTCTGCCCCAGGCCTCATGCAGCCTTGGACCGGCCCTGCAGGATGAGTTCAATCTGCTGCACTGAGCAGAGATGAGCAACAAACTGAGATTTAATTCAATGCTGCTAATGTGGCTTTAGCAGCTCTAACATTTCTGTCTGTTGAGTTTTAATAAGAGCCACAGAAACTGTTTTGGTTGCTCAACTTTAAGGGATGAGATTTTCAGATCTCACATTAACTCTGACTAAGTGGACAAAGCATTTGATATGGTTTGTTGCATTATGTACCTGGAAAAATAAAACTAAAAATAATATAAAACCAGCATGAAGCGTGACTACGAGGCGAGCGTGAAAGCTCCTCACCGACTGAACCTGCACGATGAGGTTAGCGCTGGTTCGTTAACCGCTAACGCTCCGACCAACCGGAACACAGACGTGAACTTTACTGGGAAGACAGCGCCACACGCTGGGCAGCACGTTGAGATGTGAAGGTCGTACACAAAGATAAATCATTCTCACTGCTCCTAAACGCACCTCTGACAACGACTACAAGTTATTCCTACGTTCACATAGAGCTGTGCAACCAGAGCTAACACGGTGTGTTTAAACTCCTACCTTGATGTAAACTTCTCCAAAGAAACATGATTCCTCACAGGAAGTTGATGTAAATATCCATACAGGTCAGCCTGCGTCCAGTTTGAGAGAAAGGAGGCGTAGGTGATCTGCGCTGAGGTAACGTTTATCAAGCAGCAGCAGTGCGCAAGGCAACATGCCGAGGTGCCAGCTGTGTTGTTGGTCTGCTCTCCGTCTTTAAATGCATAAAGTATAAACTTATCTTCTATAAAACTATATTTTAGGAATAAATCTGCGCCACCATTGAAAAGCTCAGCGTAACGAAGACGCTTGCAATCCGGCTTTAAAAAAATGTAATTAAATTAAGCGATTTTTAAAAAAATTATTAATTTCCTAAAAACATAAACAAGCAACGCTTAGCCTGGTGGAGGTCCTAGTAAAGCATGGCGGGCCACCAGGCTTATAAACAGCGATGGAATAGTTACTTTGAAAAAGTAACTTTAATTGGATTACTGATTACTTGATTTGGAAAGTAACTAAATTGCATTAAAAGTAACTTTTTTAGTTTCTTTCAGCAGCTGCTAACAACAACGCTCCTGTGAAAATGACATTGATCTTTGCCAATATTTAATTGTAAGCTATTTCATAATGATAACATCAACAATGTGTCTCCACTGATAAGGTTGAACTGAAGGGGAGATTTTTTAATGGTTACAATAAAAAAACAACATTAGTAATTTGTGCAGTTTTTGTGTTTTCCACTATTGTCTGGAAAACTCTAAGAGGGATTTTAACCCCCGGCCTCCAGGTTCTGTGTTTGGTGTCAGAGGTCAGAGGTCAGAGCTCCTCCTGCGGCTCCACAGTTCAGATGGCTGCTGCACAGATTAGTGACACTTATACTTAATATTAATAATTACAATGGCGTTTAGTTGCACAACTTTACAGACTCGTTCATTCGTGGCTGTTTTCACGTTTATTGCTCTGTTCATATTAGTCTCCATGTTTCCAATGTTCTGGACATCTGGACGTCATTCACAGGTAATAGATTAACTTTAACAGAGACGCAGCGGGACGGATCATCCTGGAAACGATGGGCAGGGAGAGTCTGACTAAAACTAGCTGGAGGTCAGACACATTCTGGGGTTTCTGTCTGTTTATTTCCAAGCCCAAATGAGCAACTGCACCTTCAAAAACCAGCCCAGAAAGCGACTCATTAAATCTGCTAGCAACTTTAAAAAAAAAACAAAAAAAACATAGCCGCTTATAATAATCGAACGTGGCGACAGAAACTCAAAATAGTTCCCATCTTCCTCTTCCCTCCATTGTTTACGTTTCTGTCGCTGCGGATACTGTTGCATAGAAACGGCGATCACTCGACAAGACGAGTAGAGGAAATAAAACTAAATTCAAAAACAAAATAGTAACGCAAAATGATTTTGATAAGTAACTGTAGTCTGACTACTGGATATGAAATAGCAACGCGTTAGATTATTAGTTACTGAAAAAAGTGGTCTGATGTCAGTAACGTCTAGATGTCTAATCTAGACATCACTGCCTAGATTAGCTCTTCTTGGCTCATGTTAGCCTCGTAACAAATAAAGAAATCGTTTTTTAGTGTTTCTAATCAATTAGTTTTGTTTTAGAATATTTCAATGTCATAACTAAGCAGTTAATTGTTATTACATTGTTGCCTGGTCATGACAACAATAAATATGTATTTGCGTATTTATTAACTAGCTAAAGAAATGTTTATCTCCAGCACCAGTAAACCTGTAACCTGCTCTCTGATCTGATGTAGTGGATTAATATCGTTAAATAAGAGCAGGAAACTCTGATGACTTCTTTATTCTGGTTCTTTAAGCACATGATCATCACTGTATGTTTATGTTTCCTGGACGTCTCGTGGTTTCCCTCGTCTCAGCAAACAGACTCAGAGAACCGACTGAAAATGAATGAAAAGCAGACAAGAAAAATCCAAAAACCTTTCAGAAAACTGCTGACGGTGACCTTTGAACCATAAAGAAATGAACTGGAGTTTAACTTTAATGCCAGCAGTTGATCCTGATCTGACGGAGGCGAACAGGAAGTCCAGACAGCGCCGGATTCTCCCTGAAGCGAATCCTCACAACCAGAAGAGGCACAGACACACAGCAGACACAGCGAGGACAGACGTGACCTGCTGCAGACATTTAGTGAAGAATGGGCCTTTCACACACACACACACACACACACACACACATACACACACACACACACACACACACACACACACACACACACACACACACACACACACACACACACACACACACACACACACCGCTGCTGCTGATAAAGGAAGCGGGTCAGACGGGCTGTAAGCCCCGCCCCCAGCGCTCAGCCCCGGTTCTGATGTTTTATGGCTTTCATCAGCGTGAGGCTGATTGGCCGGTTCTGCTTCCCCCATTGCACCCAAAAACCGGGCCGGCCCAGATCGCCGCTCCTGCCAGAGTCTCCCTGCCCGGTTGCCATGGTAACAACTGCAGGCCATTACCGCCATGAATACGAACATCATCTACCCCCGACCTGAAATAACCCCACTGCAGCTCACACTGAGACACATTTCCTTCTGCTCCGTTCTTCATTCCTCGCCTACAAAGGAGCCGAGTTCAGAACCCTGCAGAGCGGATCCGGAACAATCTGGGAATCTGATTGGACTCCAAGCTCAGAGAAACGCCACCATCAGACCCTGAAGCTGTGAGATGAACGCCACAGCACGATGGAGGCGCCGTGTTGCTGCGTCAGGCCAGAAACGATGGAAAACAGGAAACAATCCCATAAAGCATCAACGTTACGCTAAAAAGAAACTTTGTGAAAACTGCAGCGCCAGGTCTCGCCTGAAAAAGACGTTTTTGATCTGACGCATTCTGCCGACGACTCACAGTGTGGATGCAGCGCAGCTCTTTGTTGAGTAACCATGGCAACGTAAGGTGTCCCTCTCCGCGGTAACAGGAGCTGATGCGCTCCCTCATGGCCAGGTTGATGTCATGCAGGGTGAACAGACACAGCACCGTCTCTCTGGGCGGGTTGGAGCGGTTCTTCTGACCCTGCACACAGAAACAGCAGCCCGGTCAGAGTTGCCGGTTCCACGCCCGCACTGCGGCATGCCAACACAGGAAAAGACGCAGGGAGCTCACCTGTGAGAAGACCACAAACAGGACGTCGTCGTCCGGACCCAGGCCGAGCGCCTGGGCCAGCCGCTGGCCCGGCTTCTGCCTGTAGGCGGCCTGGACCAGCCGGTACTCCACGCCGTCCTTGGTGCAGCCCAGAGGAAACTCCACGTACGAGTAGAACTCGGTGTCGTTGGAGCACATCCTCACGATCTTGGAGGTGAAGAACTTCTCCCCGCCGGCCTCCATCTGGGTCAGCTGGGTGTCCAGCTGCAGCGTCAGGAAGTAGACGTAGGTCCGGCTGGAGAAGCCGTACACGTAGTAGATGTCGAAGGCCGGGTAGGTGGACAGCGTGTCTGACGGGATCTTGATCTGCGACGACACAAATTCGTCCTGGTAGACCAGCGAGAACATGTCGTTGTTCTCCTCGTCGGCCACCAGCTTCCTGCTCGACAGCGTGGGGAAGTACTCCGACTTCCCGTCGATGGCGGCGCCGATGAACAGCCGGCTGCTGCCTTTCACCGGCTTCTTCCTCCTGGACTCCGCCGTCCAATCATCTTCCCCGACGACCACGCCTGCAGAGGGAGAGGAAAAGGAGTTAGAGAACCTCCAGGCCTCCAGAGGGCGCCAACTCGGCTGGTCAGGAGGAGACGCTGGGATACGGCCGCAGCTCAGCGACTGGAAGCAAATGTTTGAGCGTTGAAACGCCCATCTGACGAGAAGAGTTCACGATATCGCCGTCATTCTGGAAGGTTGCCGGTTTGGATCCAGAGGATGGGTTTCCCAGGCTGCTTCAGATAACCCAGCGTGTCGCCCCGCCCCTTGGCCCCCTACCTGCCATGCCGTCGGGCTCCTTGGCGCCGGACAGGTAATGCTCCTTGCGGTGATGCGGCTCTCCCAGCTTGAAGAGGTCGTCGAGCCGCAGGAACTGACAGACACCCTGCCAGATGGAGCCGCAGGCCACCAGTCTGCTCCCAGTATAATCCACCAGCAGCAGCTTGTTCACATTGTCCGTGCTCTCCAGCCTGGGGGCACAGAGGTCAGAGGTCAGAGGGCGAGGCAGGCCGGCGACGGCAGCGACGGGTCGGAGACCGACCGGTGGGCGCAGGCGCGGACGCTGGGGGGCGGGTAGCAGCGGGCGTTGTCCTCCACCGGGCCGGTCACATGACTCTTCAGCTCCAGCAGGGCGGCGCTCAGCTTCACCACCCGGTTCACGGCGCCCACGAAAACCTCGCCTGTCCGTCGGTGCACCGCCAGATGGGTGAAGGACGTGTCGGGCGGCCGGTACTCGGCCCGGCCCGACGGCGGGGAGGGGGGGACCGGGAGGAAGAGGAGGGACGGGAGGAGGAAGAGGAGCAGAAGGAGAGGAAGAGGAGAGGACAGAGAGGAGGGGAGCATGGTGGAGCGAGAGAGGAAGAGGAGGAGGTGCTGCGGGTGCGATGAAGATCCACTTCACTGATCCATGACTGCAGAAACACAGAGAGAGACCGGGTCAGAACCAGAACTAGAACATATATGACTCCAGAACCGGCTCAGGTTTGGTTCCTGCTGCACTTTCAGTAATGCTAGCAGAGCTAATATCTAGCTTAGCAGCTTAGCTAACTGAATGAAGGGCCAATCAGAATCAAATCCTTCCCATTTCTGTTACCAGAACCTCGAACACCGCTGGAGTTTGTTCACGCTGTTGAAACCAATTAGCACATTACGCTAATCTGCTAACAGCAGAGCTAGCATCTAGATTAGCGCATTGTGATAACTTTGAAAACATTTAGCACGCTTAGCTTACCCTGTTCCTGTTAGTTTCTGTTATCGACTGCTGAGAAAGCTTCAGTTGGACAATATTCAGACTCTTATTTTGAAGGGGCAGAAGTTTGTTTGTTGTTTAGTATATGTAATATATTTTCATAAAATGAAGTGTATAACACCAAAACTTAAATCTGAAATTTCCATGTACCTCTATGTGGATTTTGTGCATTATCAGCATTTTTTTAAAAATGGAAACAAAAAACAGGAAAATGTAACAAAAAGAAAATGAACTTGAGTTTCTCTGAAACAAACTAAAATAATTTCCTGCACCACTTAAAACAATTCAGGCACCAAGAGTAAACATTAACCAAGGACGAAGGCAGCGCACCGTCCTCATCCTCAGCGCCGGCTGCCCCACAGCAGATCCCACTCAGAGGATTTGTTCCTGAACGTCACATGACTACGATGATGTCACTGCTTTAGCACTCTAGCATTAGCTTCTGCTAAATATCATCCTGGTGCTTTAGCGTTAGCGAGCGGTGCCGACCTTCGGGTTTCCTTCAGTCTGGGTCTCGTACAGCTGACGGACTTGATCCGGACCGGATCTCCTGCTAACCCCCAACAGAACCAATCAACCCTTTGTTTCCTCTTATGATGGACCCAAATCAACAGAGTCCTGACCCAGAACCGTCAGCAGCATAGTTCTGGCACTGGGGGTTTAAATGGGTCAAAGTGGACAGAACCGGAACTGATCCGGTACCACCCGGGATCCAGAAAACCCAAACCCAAATCCTGATCTGAGAGTAAAACGATCCGAGATGAATCTGGGTTTTTAAAGCTGCAGACAGTTTTATCTACCAGCAGAGAGTCTCGTGTGTGTGTGTGTGTGTGTGTGTGTTTGTTTTTAATACCTTGTGGGGACCATTTTCCTAACACATACGCTGTGGGGACCCACTGCTCCTTGTGGGAGCAAGGGGAATCACTGTTTGTGGGTCAGGGGTCAGATTTAGGACTAAGGTGTGAACTGAGTTTTGGATAGGGTCAGGGTTAGGTATGTAATGGTTAGGGATAAGATAAGGTGCGTAGCTGACAGTCGGTGATCGGACCCGGCTCAGGTTTCCTTCAGCTTAATTAGATAATCAGACGGAAACTGATCAATATCTCAATCTGCGTCTCACACACACATTTGTCTCTCTATCTTTGGGAGGACTTTCCATTGACTTCCATTCATTTCTACACCCTAACCTTTAACCCCTTACCTCTGACCAAAACCAAAACCCAATTCACACCTTTGTCCTAAACCACTAACCTAAATACAGTGTTAACCCTCATGGGGGCTTTGGCCCCCACAAGCAGCAGTGGGTCTGGAAAACGTCTCCAACATACCCGGCTGAAACCCGCTCAGAAATATAAAATCACAGCAGAACCTGCTGATTCTGACCAAAACAGAACCAGAACAGGGCAGTAGTAAAGTTCTCAGCCCCGCAGAGAGACGCATAGGAAAGTACGTTCAACAATTAACCCTGTGACACACACACAAACACACACACACACAGCCAGCGGTCCATCTGTTGACCTCTCCCCTTCAGCTCAGCAGGCTAATTAACTAATGTGCTGATCTTTCACTGCCTCTTTGTCCCCGTGTGTGTGTGTGTGTGTGTGTGTGTGTGTGTGTGCGTGTGTGTGTGTGTGTGTGTGTGTGTGTGTGTGTGTGTGTGTCACAGGGAGCTGGCCACAGTAAGGACACAGAGAGTTTCTCTGACTGTGCTGGGTTTCAGAGAATCATCCCCCGTCCAGATCTCCCCATGTTCTGGTCCAGATGTTCTGGTCAGCAGGAGTCTTCAGTGGATCACCTGTTCCCGAACATCTCATGTTCCTGAAATCCTGGACCTTCTGCAGGTGAAGTCAGGGTTAGTTAACCTTCATGGTTCTGGCTGAGGGTGTAACCGCCTGGAACCAACTGCAGCTTCTAAGGTCCAATAAAGCCCAGAACCAGGCACACACAAACATCAGCTAATCGGATTTTTTCTACCGTCTCTGAACAACAAATGGGCTGGAAAATCAGCAAACAGAATAAACGGAGCCATCTCTTTAGCTCAGTATCTTTAAAAAAAGACCAAACAACAGGAGAGAAACCATCCAGTGTGAGGAAACATAAAAGCCCAAAGCAGGTCGTTCAGAACCACAGAGACACTGGAGAACTGCAGCCTCCGCCCAGCCGGCCTCTGTAATTTCCAACCTCGGCTGCTAATAGTTAATGCTCCAGAGAATCGCGATGCCTTCGCTGTAGGGCTGTATCGAGTATACTCGACGTATCGCGATATTTTAAATTTACAATACCTAAAATGGCTATATCGCAAGCATCAAGTATAAATTGTCGTTCAAATAATAAACTTTTGCCGTCAACTTCACTGCGAGTATGGTTTATCCGATACCCTATGAATGCATCACTAGTCCCTCCCACTCCCAACCTGAAAATTTTCTACCAATCAGGCTGCGCGGAGAAAACAAACAACATGGCGACAGCGAGAGTTTGAGGCGAGCCGTGAATGAGACGGAAACTGAACAGATGAACTGTGTAGTTCCGAAGAGAAACAGCTGGATCAATAATTTGGCAGTGGTTTGGATTTTATATGGAGGATGTCGAACAATATAAGGTAATTTGCGAAACATGCTATAAAACTATTGAAACAAAAGGTTGAACCACAGATTTATTCCCCCCTAATCAGATTATTCTTTAATCTGAACTGGTAGAACCGGTCCATTAAAGTGAAACCTGGAGACGTAGCTATGATTCATTTAGTGCTATGCAATGAGAAAAATAACTCAAAACTACTCGTTCTTTTTTTCCTCGCTCTCTGTCGGCTTTACACGTAGTCTCGTTGCCATAGCAACTGACAACAACACATCTTTACGTATCAGGATTCAGCACCAAAAACACTCAAACATTTTCCCCACATAGAGCAAAACATTCAGTTCATTACAGTTTTATGCTTTTAGACTTGATGTGTACTTTGCGATTATTAATAAGTGATCGCTGTGGTAGATTAGCCACCGCTGCTATTAGCCACGCTAACACAGCTGTGGTAGATTAGCCACCGCTGCTATTAGCCACGCTAACACAGCTGTGGTAGATTAGCCACCGCTGCTATTAGCCACGCTAACACAGCTGTGGTAGATTAGCCACCGCTGCTATTAGCCACGCTAACACAGCTGTGGTAGATTAGCCACCGCTGCTATTAGCCACGCTAACACAGCTGTGGTAGATTAGCCACCGCTGCTATTAGCCACGCTAACACAGCGATAGTTAATTAGCTAATTTAAACACCTGCTTTACTGATGATGTGTCAGTTTGTGTAGGTCGCCTTTTTATTTTTAAGCTGAACCAAAACACACTTTATTCCACAGCTCATCTATTTAAGTTTGTCAAAGTCAAGCATAACTGACCTACTTCCTTCTCCCTTGCTATTTGTTTTCTTAGTTAAAACTTATTTCTGACCTTGCTATCTAATCTTACAGAGTGTAAACAGTTCATAGCAAAACACAGCATCCCTTTTTATATGAGATTACATTTGAGTCTAGCAGGGAAATGGGGGAACTTGGTTGGATGACATCATGCTGCAAGGAGTCTAGTTTAAAATAACATTGGAGCTCATTTAAGAATATCGTGATATATATCGTGCATCATAATATTGCAAAAATTTATCAGGATATTAGATTTTCCTCATATCCCTCAGCCCTACTTCACTGTCTGAATGAAAACCAGAGTGCTGCTGATCCTAGAGCTCAGTCACAGCTGGAATCTCTTTTCTGACCAGAACCACTGGTCCCGGGCCGATCTGGTTCTGGATTCACTGCAAAACCACAGAGAAAAAGTCCAGAGGGACTTTTCATCTATCAATGACCACAGGGTGAGCAGCAAACGTCTACCTGGAGAAACAGACATCGCTATTTCACCTGAGGGACCTTCAGTGTTAGGTTAGCATCTCACTGAACAGTTCTCTCTATCACTGAACAGTTCTCTCTATCACTGAACAGTTCTCTCTATCACTGAACAGTTCTCTCTCTCTCTCACTGAACAGTTCTCCATCTCACTGAACAGTTCTCTCTCTGCTGGGAGGGACGACATGGTCCTTCGGGACAGAGTTGGTTTAGCTAAACTCTCATGGCAACGTGGTTGCCGTGGTAACTGCTCAGGGTCAGACATGTTTAGATGTTCAGAGACTCTGGTTTCCATCAGCTGCTTCATTAAAGCTGCATCCTGGTTTCCCGCTAATGAAATAGCAGCAGGATGCGTGTAGCCTCAGATATGTGGTAATAACGGCGCTAATGGAGCTGCTAACAGAAGCTGATCTGCTAAAAACACTGAAATCAAAATTATTTATTACTTTAAAATATTTGAAGAAAAATCATCCGACTACAGAGAGAATCACAACAGAACAAACAGGAAGGCTAGTTGCTCAGATAGCCACAGCTAACTGCCGCCTGTCCTGATTATCATACATTTTGTCATACTTAATCAGGCAACAGAGCTAATCAGGAGGATTTAAAAAGAAAAGCTAAAGTCTAAGATGTAGGTTAAAGCAGCGTTTCCCAACCCTGGCCCTCAAGGCACACTGTCCTACATGTTTTAGAAGGTTCCCTGCTTTAATGTGCCTGATTCAACTGATTGCAGTTCAACAAACGCCTGTTAATCAGTCATCAATTGAAATCAGCTGGACCAAAGCAAGAAAATACCTAAAACATGCAGGGCAGTGAGTCTGGAGGACCAGGGTTGGGAAACACTGGGTTAAAGGCTAGCTGCTCAGCTAGCTAATCGGACAGAACTACAGATTTTCTCTTGTAGGTTGAAAATTACATATAATACTAACAGTGACGTGCGGTGAGGTTCATAGCTGGTGAGGCACTGACGTCATCAGAATCAGATTTGCAAATAGATGCATAGATTGACAGCAGTTTACAGGTTATGTTTCACTTCTGCATCCTTACACATACAAACTGTAGCTCACAAAATCTATCGCTGCACTTGACTTGCTTCCCGAATCGTTTAGCCTAGCTCGCTGTCACTTACTCGGCAGTTGAGGAGTGAACAAGACGAACGTCTGGGATCTTGAGCGCCCCCTGCCATGAGGCAAGAGAACTGCCTGCCTCACCTCGAACCTGTTCTCTGCCGTTTATAATCGCTCATTACACGAAACACGTTACACAAACACAGTTGGTGACAAAATGCACTGTACATTATATACATAAGCTAAATTATTGGAAATAAGTTCACATATTAAATTTGTTTGAACCGTTTTATTGACACCGTACAGCAACATGCTCTCTCCGCTTAGCAGCCAGCGCAGAGCCAGGGGTTGCGCAATCCAAGGTGAGGCAGAGCTCGCTGCTGCCTCACCGGCATCGCTTCCAAGCATTTGAATGGGAAAATAAGAAAATTCAGCGATTTTGAACAAATAAAAATCGAAATTGGTGAAGCTACATGAAAAATAAATATTTTTTAGTACAAACCACCGGATGAATATAACAATTTAAATTACTGTATGATTATATATTTTCTTTCTTTCCATGATGGCAGGTGAGGCACTGCCTCACCTGCCTCCCCTGACCGCACGTCACTGAATACTAAATATATATCACTTTTTGCTCACTTTAATATAAGACAAAGCCCAGCAGAAGCATTTGGATTTATTACTTATTCTGAGCTAGTATTAGCTACTTCAGTTAACTCAGTGTTCCTGTTTGTTTGCAGATGTAAAATCTTTGCTGTTTCAGGATGAATCTGACAGTCAGGGTTTACGTTTAAATATATAACCTATGCAGTGACGTGCAGTTAGGGAGGCAGGTGAGGCTGCAAAATAATACGTAATGATAAAATTATTTAAATTGCAATATTTGCCCAGTGGTTTGTACTATGAATAATTTATTGTACTTAATAGTACATAGGTGAAGCTAGTATTTAGCTTCACTAATTTGCATAATTTTTCTTTAAAATTGCTGCATTTTTAGCAATTTCCTATTCAAATGCTGGGAAGTGAAGCTGGTGAGGCAGCAGCAATCTGAGCCTGAGCCTCTGGCTAACTGCACTGGCTGCTATTCCATGCTCCTCCTGTCTGAACGTCGCCAATAAAATGGATAAAAACATTTAATATAGAAACTGATTTTCCATAATTTAGCTTATATACATAATGTTCAGTGTTTTTGTCACCAGCTGTGTGTGTGACGTGTTTCTGTGCTGAGCAGCGATCAGAAACCAGAGAACAGACTGGAGGTGAGGCAGGCAGTTCTCTGGCCTCATGGCAGGGGGCGCTCATGGTCCCAGACATTCAGTAAGTAAAGTGTAGTGATATATTCATTATTGCCTCTTTCAATGTCAACATGGATGACTACATTTCTATACTATCAGCTGTTCCTGACGCGACAAAGCTGCTCCAGCTAGTTGTCATTGTTTCAGCTAACGATGTCAGAGAAGCTCAGCACCGAAAAGACTCAAAACAAACAGCTGGAGCTTCCCTGACAGCAATCTCTGCCGAGACAGAGAGACCTTTAAAGCTGAAGGGAAATAAGGAGGACTTTTACTAGAAATATTTTTGCGCATGAGGAGGACTTCATTTATAAGTAACATTTTTTTGATTAGTTTTCTAATGAAATGTGTGTTTTGTGGCTACAGCTGATATGTGTAAAAAAATGTAGAAAAGAAATCTAACCAGCAAACTGCTATGTTAGCTTAGCTAATAGCAGTGGTAGCTACAATCTACCACAGCTGTGTTAGCCTAGCTAATAGCAGCGGTAGCTACAATCTACCACAGCTGTGTTAGCCTAGCTAATAGCAGCGGTAGCTACAATCTACCACAGCGATCACTTATCAATAATCGCTAAGCCTAATTAACCCAGACTGAATGTTTTATGCTGAGTTAGAAATATTTGAGTGTTTTTTTCTTGCTGGATGTAGAAACATAAAGCGGCGTTGTTGTCAGTTGCCACGGAAACGAGTCTGCGTGTAGGGTAGCTGACACAGCGGGCGAGAAGAAGCGGTTTTGAGTTGTACTTCAACAGTTTTTCTGATTCATTTTGTCTTTGCTGTGGAGCATAGCACTAAATTAATAAAACCTACATTTCCAAGTTTCATTGAGTTAAATGAATTGTTCTGCCGCCGTTACGGCCCGGCCCGTATGAGCTGGGTGCAACATTCGACCTTCAGCGTCCACTCTGTGTCTGGGTGTGGTGCTCTGCTGCCACTGAAACTGACTTTCACAATCCAATAAATATTCCTTTTGCTGCACCTTAACCACTTTTTGTTACGACACGGATAAAACAATTTGTGTAAAAGTGTTTCTATGCGCTAAGTCTGCGAATGAAAACAACATGGAGGGGTTTAAATAAATATGATTATGCCAGAGCCTCATTGCACATCACTGGATCTATAAATATGGAATCAGAGATAATCACTAACTGGGATTTTTCAAACATGTTGGATTTTATCCAGTGGAAAAGTGAAATTTTCCTTGTCTTTTAGCAGCCGGCTGAAAGGCCACGTCTAGTTTTAATTTATTTTATCTGCCAAGAAATCATGACATCCAGCTTCAGGTCAGGAAACCACGGCAACAAGAGACTTTGACCTGTGACCTCTGCCGCCTGCTGCAGGGCCTTTAATGAAATGAAGTTATGACGTCAGAACCACCGGGACGTTTTCCACAACTTATCTTCTGGACCCGGCTGGGCCCAGACAGAACCACAGATACGGACCATACTGGTCAGACACGACCTTTGACCTCAGCACTTACTCCTTGTTGGGCTGCCTGATAATATAACAGGTAGCAGTTATATTAACCCGATTTACCGGACCGACCAGAACCGATCGGACCGCTGTGTTGATCCCAAAGAGAAATTAAATGTAGTAAATCATTAATTTTCCACATGGGTCTCCTGTAGCAGTCTGTGTTACAGCCAATCTGACGGAGGCTCTGACTGAAGACGATCTGATGAAGAGGATGATGGTCTTCATCTTCACAGGATTACTGTGGCCAGAACTTCCACAGTAATCCCCAGAACCAGAACCGGCCTCCAGGCGTTGGGCCTCTTCAGGTCCCTGGTTCTGGTTCTGTTCTTTCCAGATGAATTTTTCTTTTGCTCCACTTCTTCTCCGTGATGGAAACAGGATTTGACCTTTAACCCTGTTCTAATGAAGTCATCTCCTTCGTTTTGTTTCCATCCCAGATGATTTGATTGTTCCCTCCATGCCAACAAGCCCCTCCTCCTCCTCCAATCCGCCTGGCGACTGCTGAGTCATCAGACTGTTTCTGTTCATGAATCTGAACAGTGAGAAGGAACCATGAGTCCAGTGGAACCGGGTTCGGTTCTGAAGCGGTACCGGGCAATGGCTGCCTCAAAGCAACTTCTCAGTTAGAAGAATCAGATCGCAGAGCGATGGAGAGTGATGGAGAGAGACGGAGAGCGTTGGAGAGCGACGTGATAGAGAGCGCTGGAGAGCGACGTGATGGAGAGCGCTGGAGAGCGACGTGATAGAGAGCGCTGGAGAGCGACGTGATAGAGAGCGACGCGATGGAGAGCGAGAGCGACGCGACGGAGAGCGACCTGATGGAGAGCGACGTGATGGAGAGCGACGGGACGGAGAGCGATGCGATGGAGAGCGACGTGATAGAGAGCGACGCGATGGATAGCGAGAGCGACGCGACGGAGAGCGTTGGAGAGCGACCTGATGGAGAGCGACGCGATGGAGAGCGACACGTTGGAGAGCGACGTCATGGAGAGCGACGCGATGGAGAGCGAGAGCGACGCGACGCAGAGCGTTGGAGAGTGACGTGATGAGAGCGACGCGATGGAGAGCTAGAGCGACGCGATGGAGAGCGTTGGAGAGCGACGTGATGGAGAGAGACGGAGAGCGACGGGACGGAGAGCGAGAGCGACGCGATGGAGAGAGACGGGATGGAGAGCGTTGGAGAGCGACGGGATGGAGAGCGAGAGCGACGCGATGGAGAGCGTTGTAGAGCGATGTGATGGAAAGCGACACGATGGAGAGCGAGAGCGACGCGATGGAGAGCGTTGGAGAGCAACGTGATGGAGAGCGACGCGACGGAGAACGTTGTAGAGCGACGTGATGGAGAGAGAAGGGATGGAGAGCGAGAGCGACGCGATGGAGAGCGATGGAGAGCGACGCGACGGAGAGAGAAGGGATGGAGAGCGAGAGCGACGCGATGGAGAGCGACGCGACGGAGAGAGAAGGGATGGAGAGCGAGAGCGACGCGACGGGGAGCGTTGGAGAGTGACGTGATGGAGAGCGACGCGATGGAGAGCGTTGGAGAGCGACGTGATGGAGAGCGACGTGACGGAGAGCGTTGGAGAGCGACGTGACGGAGAGCGACGCGATGGAGAGCGAGAGCGACGCGATGGAGAGAGACGGGATGGAGAGAGACGCGATGGAGAGAGACGCGATGGAGAGAGACGGGATGGAGAGAGACGCGTTGGAGAGCGACGGGATGGAGAGCGACGCGATGGAGAACGTTGTAGAGCGACGTGATGGAGAGAGAAGGGATGGAGAGCGAGAGCGACGCGATGGAGAGCGATGGAGAGCGACGCGACGGAGAGAGAAGGGATGGAGAGCGAGAGCGACGCGACGGGGAGCGTTGGAGAGTGACGTGATGGAGAGCGACGCGATGGAGAGCGAGAGCGACGCGATGGAGAGCGTTGGAGAGCGACGTGATGGAGAGCGACGTGACGGAGAGCGTTGGAGAGCGACGTGACGGAGAGCGACGCGATGGAGAGCGAGAGCGACGCGTTGGAGAGCGACGCGACGGAGAGAGACGCGATGGAGAGAGACGGGATGGAGAGAGACGCGATGGAGAGAGACGCGATGGAGAGAGACGGGATGGAGAGCGAGAGCGACGCGATGGAGAGCGTTGGAGAGCGACGGGATGGAGAGCGTTGGAGAGCGACGCGACGGAGAGAGACGCGACGGAAAGAGACGGGATGGAGAGCGAGAGCGACGCGATGGAGAGCGTTGGAGAGCGACGCGATGGAGAGCGACGGGACGGAGAGCAATGTGACGGAGAGCGATGTGACGAGAACGTTGGAGAGCGACGCGACGGAGAGAGACGGGATGGAGAGCGATGGAGAGCATTGGAGAGCGACACGACGGAGAATGATGGAGAGCGTTGGAGAGTGACGCGACGGAGAGAGGCGGGATGGAGAGCGACGCGATGGAGAGCGTTGGAGAGCGACGTGATGGAGAGCGTTGGAGAGCGACGGGATGGAGAGCGACGCGATGGAGAGCGTTGGAGAGCGACGTGATAGAGAGCGACGGGACGGAGAGCGACGCGATGGAGAGCGACGGGACGAAGAGCGACACGACGGGGAGCGTTGGAGAGTGACGTGATGGAGAGCGACGCGATGGAGAGCGAGAGCGACGCGATGGAGAGCGTTGGAGAGCGACGTGATAGAGAGCGACGTGACGGAGAGCGACGCGATGGAGAGCGAGAGCGACCCGATGGAGAGCGTTGGAGAGCGACCTGATGGAGAGCGACCTGATGGAGAGCGACGTGATGGAGAGCGACGGAGAGCGACGGGACGGAGAGCGATGCGATGGAGAGCGACGTGATGGAGAGCGACGCGATGGAGAGCGACGCGATAGAGAGCGACGCGATGGAGAGCGACGCGATGGAGAGCGAGAGCGACGCGATGGAGAGCGTTGGAGAGAGACGGGATGGAGAGCGAGAGCAACGCGATGGAGAGCGTTGTAGAGCGATGTGATGGAAAGCGACACGATGGAGAGCGAGAGCGACGCGATGGAGAGCGTTGGAGAGCAACGTGATGGAGAGCGACGCGACGGAGAACGTTGTAGAGCGACGTGATGGAGAGAGAAGGGATGGAGAGCGAGAGCGACGCGATGGAGAGCGATGGAGAGCGACGCGACGGAGAGAGAAGGGATGGAGAGCGAGAGCGACGCGATGGAGAGCGACGCGACGGAGAGAGAAGGGATGGAGAGCGAGAGCGACGCGACGGGGAGCGTTGGAGAGTGACGTGATGGAGAGCGACGCGATGGAGAGCGAGAGCGACGCGATGGAGAGCGTTGGAGAGCGACGTGATGGAGAGCGACGTGACGGAGAGCGTTGGAGAGCGACGTGACGGAGAGCGACGCGATGGAGAGCGAGAGCGACGCGATGGAGAGAGACGGGATGGAGAGAGACGCGATGGAGAGAGACGCGATGGAGAGAGACGGGATGGAGAGAGACGCGTTGGAGAGCGACGGGATGGAGAGCGACGCGATGGAGAACGTTGTAGAGCGACGTGATGGAGAGAGAAGGGATGGAGAGCGAGAGCGACGCGATGGAGAGCGATGGAGAGCGACGCGACGGAGAGAGAAGGGATGGAGAGCGAGAGCGACGCGACGGGGAGCGTTGGAGAGTGACGTGATGGAGAGCGACGCGATGGAGAGCGAGAGCGACGCGATGGAGAGCGTTGGAGAGCGACGTGATGGAGAGCGACGTGACGGAGAGCGTTGGAGAGCGACGTGACGGAGAGCGACGCGATGGAGAGCGAGAGCGACGCGTTGGAGAGCGACGCGACGGAGAGAGACGCGATGGAGAGAGACGGGATGGAGAGAGACGCGATGGAGAGAGACGCGATGGAGAGAGACGGGATGGAGAGCGAGAGCGACGCGATGGAGAGCGTTGGAGAGCGACGGGATGGAGAGCGTTGGAGAGCGACGCGACGGAGAGAGACGCGACGGAAAGAGACGGGATGGAGAGCGAGAGCGACGCGATGGAGAGCGTTGGAGAGCGACGCGATGGAGAGCGACGGGACGGAGAGCAATGTGACGGAGAGCGATGTGACGAGAACGTTGGAGAGCGACGCGACGGAGAGAGACGGGATGGAGAGCGATGGAGAGCATTGGAGAGCGACACGACGGAGAATGATGGAGAGCGTTGGAGAGTGACGCGACGGAGAGAGGCGGGATGGAGAGCGACGCGATGGAGAGCGTTGGAGAGCGACGCGATGGAGAGCGTTGGAGAGCGACGTGATGGAGAGCGTTGGAGAGCGACGGGATGGAGAGCGACGCGATGGAGAGCGTTGGAGAGCGACGTGATAGAGAGCGACGGGACGGAGAGCGACGCGACGGGGAGCGTTGGAGAGTGACGTGATGGAGAGCGACGCGATGGAGAGCGACGGGACGAAGAGCGACACGACGGGGAGCGTTGGAGAGTGACGTGATGGAGAGCGACGCGATGGAGAGCGAGAGCGACGCGATGGAGAGCGTTGGAGAGCGACGTGATAGAGAGCGACGTGACGGAGAGCGACGCGATGGAGAGCGAGAGCGACCCGATGGAGAGCGTTGGAGAGCGACCTGATGGAGAGCGACCTGATGGAGAGCGACGTGATGGAGAGCGACGGAGAGCGACGGGACGGAGAGCGATGCGATGGAGAGCGACGTGATGGAGAGCGACGCGATGGAGAGCGACGCGATAGAGAGCGACGCGATGGAGAGCGACGCGATGGAGAGCGAGAGCGACGCGATGGAGAGCGTTGGAGAGAGACGGGATGGAGAGCGAGAGCAACGCGATGGAGAGCGTTGTAGAGCGATGTGATGGAAAGCGACACGATGGAGAGCGAGAGCGACGCGATGGAGAGCGTTGGAGAGCGACGTGATGGAGAACGACGCGACGGACAGCGACGGGACGGAGAGCGACGCGATGGAGAGCGTTGGAGAGCGACGGGATGGAGAGAGACGGGATGGAGAGCGAGAGCAACGCGATGGAGAGCGTTGTAGAGCGATGTGATGGAGAGCGACGCGACGGACAGCGACGGGACGGAGAGCGACGCGATGGAGAGCGTTGGAGAGCGACGCGATGGAGAGCGAGAGCGACGCGATGGAGAGCGTTGGAGAGCGACGCGATGGAGAGCGTTGGAGAGCGACGGGATGGAGAGAGACGGAGAGCGATGGGACGGAGAGTGTTGGAGAGTGACGCGATGGAGAGCGACGCGATGGAGAACGTCGTAGAGCGACGTGATGGAGAGCGATGGAGAGCGACGCGACGGAGAGAGACGGGATGGAGAGCGTTGGAGAGCGACGTGACGGATAGAGACGGGATGGAGAGAGACGCGATGGAGAGAGACGCGATGGAGAGAGACGCGATGGAGAGAGGCGGGATGGAGAGCGACGGGATGGAGAGCGACGCGACGGAGAGCGACACGACGGAGAGCGATGGAGAGCAACGGAGAGCGACGCGACTGGACGGGGAGCAAAAGAGCTGCAGCCGCTTCAGACAGGAAGGACACACACACACACACTCAGAGAGAGAGCGACTCGCTCGTCCAGCTGCTGGAGGTGAAGAGAGTTACTGGATTGTTTCCTCATCCTGAGTCTGTCAGGAAACCCGGAGGACACCGTCCAGTCGTCCAGCTGGACCCGGATCTCGCTGCTCTCATTGGTCCCAGGCAGAAGCTCAATCTGCCCGTCTGTTCTTAAAGGGCCGGTAACGTGTAAATCAGGGTGTCAAACTCCAGAACTGGAGGTTCGCTGCCCTGCAAAGTTTAGATGAGCCTCTGCTGCAGCATCTGAATAGAATAATGAGGTCATTAAGGCTCTGGAGAATGGATCTAGACAAGGAGGAGGAAATTAAACCATTTCATTCCAGGGTTTTGTAGCTGTGGCTCATCTAAAACCTGCAGGACTGCGACTGCAGTTTGATACTTGTGGTGTTAATCATCCTGGTTTTCCCTGCTGTGTTGCTCTGATTCTTTCATGTTGGAGAATTTCTTTACTCTCCATGGCAACCATTCAGCTGTTAAAACATCTGGGTGGACCCTAGCCCCGCCTTCGAGGCGCAGCTCCTCCCCCACTTGGCTCCTTCAGACTAGCCAGCAGCAATTAGCAAACAGCTGAGCTCATCATAGGAGCTGCTGCTCAGAGCAAAGCTGGTAAAGACTTTAAAGGGTTAATAGAGGAGCCATGTTGGGATGACTTCCTGGAGGCGGAGCTTCAGAAAAGGCAGTTCTTAAAGAGACACAGACCCAATTTCAAGGCGTTACATCAGGAAGTCAAATTTATTTAAAGTCATATTTGATATATAAAAGATTTCAGAACAACTGAAGGTAAAATAGCTGCTGATTATAAATGGAAAACAGATGATACCGGCCCTTTAAAGGTTCTGCAGGTGGTCAGGTTTGGAACCTGAACGGCTCAGAACCAAACAGAACCAGAACCAGAGATGTTGTCTGATTGGCTGGCAGACCCTGGCCTACCTGCTACACACACAGTGACACACTGATGGGTCCCCAATAACACCATGAAGATCCACGGCTTTTACCAGGACAACCAGTAGGCGGGACCAGCAGAGAGATCTGCTTCTCATTGGCTGCAGAACCAGAACCAGCGTTTCAGGTAACTGGTTTGACTGTAATGTCCCGATCCAGTTTCGACCAGCTCATGCAGACTGACCCTTGACCTCCAGCCCAGCATGCACTGCAGTGCTGACCTCCTCAGCGTGGCTCCAATCAACACAGGTTGAGGGTTAAACTCTGGCCCAAACCCAGAAGCTCTGCAACAAACCGGGCTTTATGGAGAACTGGGTCACTGAACTGAGAGCCTTCAGATCCACATAAATCCACAGTGGTTCTTCTCCCAGCTGCAGAACATTTCCAGAACCAGAGACTAAAGTCTCGGATCAGAGAAACTCATCCAGGCTTTAGTTTCTCTTTAGTGGCTTTGATTCCTGCAGAAGCGCCTTCACATGTCTGATTGACAACCCAACGGTCCAGAACGCTGCTGCTGGAGTTCTGACTAGAACCAGGAGGATAGAGACACCACCTGGTTCTACTGGTAGTTTATAAATCACTGAACGGATTAAAGATCTGCTGCTGGATCAACCTGCTGGTTCCGGTTCTGGAGAAGCAGCATTCAGCTTCTACTCACTATAGATCTGGAACAAACTTCCAGAAAACTGCAAAGCAGCTGAAACCCTGAGTTCCTTTAAATCCAGACTGAAAGCTGGTTGGAGCTGATCTGATCAATAACTGGAACATCAATCAATCATCTGATGATTATTGGTGCTGATTGGTTCTGATCAACAGGACCTGATCAGAACCATCAGATCATCAAATCTGAACATGTTCCTGATCTGGATTTGGACCTCCCGACCCGACTCGTCCCGGTGCCATGAGAACCGGAACGTGGGTCCGCTTCAAACCCCTCATCGGCCTCAGGCCCGGCCCGGCCCAAAAGAACCTGCAGCTGCTCACGTGCTCAGTGCTTCACCGACAGGACCCGGTTCTGGTTCTGGAGGTTCTGGTCCAAAGCATGCAGCTGCAACAGCACCATTCATGGACCAGAACCGAACCCAGAACCAAAAAATCAGAACTGAGACCTGAACAGATTCAGTTTGTTACCAAAAGAATCGGAATCTGTTCGTTTTCCTAAAGAATGGATCTATGTTGGTCCTGATGAACCAAACCGCTGATCAGAACCGATCGGTTAATTATTGAGCAGCTGGAACTCCTCCTCCTCTGATGAAGATCATTGATTATCGATTATTGATGGATCGATTCTGAGCTTCAGAACCAGTTGCGATCGGTCTGGATGTGACGTGATGAGCTCATCTTGATCAAGGATTGGTCAGCTGGTTCTGGACGATCCGTGACTTCCGGTTGATTCAAACTGATTCGGTTCTTGAGAACTAATCGGATCATTGATCCGGACTGAATCGATCAGGTTTATCTGACTGAACAGGATCAATGAGCAGATATCCTCGATCCGGTCCGGCTGCGGCGCTGAGGACCAGACCCAGAACCTGGAGCAGAAAACGGCTCGGTTCGGTGTCGGTTTTGATCCAGCAGAGCCAGAGTTCCGACCCGTCCCGGGGTTCGGCCCGGTTCGGCCCGCTGAGCTGAAGCTGCTCCCCCCTTTGTTCTCCTTAATGGAGCCGCGGACCCCTCCCCCACAAAAACACTCTCAGCCTGAAACCCCGAACCCGGTACCGAACCCGGGCCGGTTCTGAGTCCACAGAGGGAGGGGGCAGCATCCCCCCTCCACCCCCCACTGAGGAAAACAGGAGGAAATTTCCACGCAGCAGAAACGGAGCGAGGCGTGTTCCCCCAAAACACCCCCCTCCCCCTTCCTGCCCTCAGCACACCGGTCCCGGTACCAATCCCGGTCCACTCCCCCCGAAACCGACCATCTCCCCCATGCGCGGACTTACCTGGACGTGCACGCGCAGAAACGTCCAATCAGGTATTTAAATCCAAAGAGGCGCGCGCCTCCGCCGCCGCTTTCTTTTTCTGCCTCAGCCGCGCGGTTCCGGTCTGGGCGGACTGAGGTTCGGGTAGTCCGGACCGGCAGAACCTGGTACCAGAGCGGTAATAATCCAGCCTCGGGGTTCGGTGCTGCGGCTCTCTCAGCCTGGCTCGGCTCGGCTCAGACACGGACAGCCCCCAGTTGGACCGAACCACTCTGGACCGAACCGCGGGGTGGCGCGTGCACAAGCCGCGGCCTAAACCATTCACCCCATGCTAATTATCCTGGAGGGCGGGCTTGAAACAGCGGGGGCACGTACAGACGGCTGGTTAAATAAACTGTGACACGAAAAAAGGTGCGTGCACGTGTCATTAAAGACCAACGCACGCGCATACACACCCCTAGCAGGAGCTGCGTGGTTCAGTCCAACTTAATCTGAGGCTGAGGAGACACAGAGAAAAACAGATGGATGGATGGATGGATGGATGGATGGATGGATGGATGGATTGATG